>NW_009726738.1:6987-86756 GCF_000703405.1 Apaloderma vittatum
AAAAATGTCAAACCTCTTGCCCTTTATCTCCCTTTGTTTTGGCACACCACCTGTTTCCCATGGTAGTGTGGCCATTTTGGGGTGACTTTACCCAAATGGAGAAAAAAGGATCTGTTTGGTTCTGCTTCTTACCCTAAAATATCAGTGCCATGAAGTGTTGCCCATTCTCACCATAATTTTCACCTTTTTGTCTTGTCATTTTCATGTCCTTGCATGTCTGCAAGGTTCACTGACTCATATCAGTTTCTAGATAGCAGACGTTCATGTGTTCAGCTTTCTGTTGAACAAAATATCAGCTAGTGACAACCCAGATGTCTTTGCTTTTGTAATTTAAATATGACACGGGGTCTACCTTAGCGCTCACAGTTTGGTGTTTTCTTTTAAGAGACTACTAAAAAGATTGTTCCCATAGGCACATTGATAGGAAAAACAAGCAGAAAAACAGACTTCACTCTTCTTTTCCCCCGCTCCGTGTCTGTTACTCAGTTGGTTTTTTAGCTACTAATTTTTGGTGCTAGATTAGCTAGAGTCCATAACACATATGATAGCTGGTCTTTAGTCCATCAGCTGTTGTGGTGGCTTCCCTGATGACACTTTTTTTGTGTTATTCTTTCTTTGAAAAGCTCAGAAAGTGATGTTGGTGTGGAGGAGGGGTATGAGTGCCCCTTCCCCTGCCCATTTTCCATGGCTTTTGTTTTAATATGAAAATTGCTTCATATTTGTTATACCTCCAGTTCTAGTGAAGAGTTTTGGGGAATCAGCATGGTCCAGTCTATTCCAGGAGGAAATCATCAGGCATTAGATGTGGAGGGAACTTGTATCATCAAAAGACATGTGTTTTCAAAATTTTCAGGTTTTGGTACAAATCAGCTGTCTCTTTGTAACTAGAAATATATGCAGAATTCGTTTTCAGGAAAGAAAAGTAGATTGGATAATTAATTATTAACTAATTTTCTCAAAAATTATGTTCCTCTCATAGTACTTAGTAAGATTTTTTTTCCCATATTTATTGAAAATATCCCTTTGTTAGAAAACTAAAACAAAAATCTACCCTTGCATTGACAAAGATGTAAGGACTTAATTGCCAGCGTGTTCATTCCAGTAAAGGTACTTGTGGTTTTTAAGCAAAAGCCATATGTTACTAAATTAATTGAGATTTTAATAAACAAAGGTTTTCCCACTCTTCCTTCAAATGTGACATAAATGTTTCTCAGGTTGAATTTGATATGCTGTATGAAGATATTTAGCTCCAGAGTATTTTCATAAAGAAATCCAGGAAACAGAAAATGATATATGGGAGTATTTGCTCCAATTAACTGACTAAAATCCATTGTCTTTGCTCTAGGCTGTCCATTTTTTCACATTACAAACAAGATCTTATTCTCTCAACTTGGCCTATAGTTTGGCATAGGTGGAAATCTTTAATTGCTCCATCAATTTTACTGCTCGTTTTAGGTGTTTCTTGCCTTTCTCTTAGGTTTTGTAATTTTTAACTTCTCATTCTTCTAATGATTTAGGAGTCTCTGTCCTGATCATTTTTAACTAAAACCTGTTTCGAAACAATGCAGCTGAAAAAAACCCTTATTTAGCTGTATACACCTAGGCTCATTTAGTGCATCTGTCTATTGCTGAAAGTTTCCCTGATGTCTCTGGATAGTTTTTTTTGTTTTTTTGTTTTTTTCTTCATAGCTGTAAGGTTCCAGGTGTTTCATACCAGTCATCTACAAACAGTTTCTGCAGAAATTTCTTGGTTATCTTTGTGGCCAGCAATTGAATGGTTGAGTATATTTTCATCAACGTACATAAGGTCTTTTCTAGGTTGTGTGAGGTGGTGGAAGCAGAAAGTGTATTAACCAGTACTGGTTAATAAGCTATCAGATTCCCACAACTATTTTTCACCAAATAAGAACTTTAATAAAATTACTCGGAGCGCTATAGAAAATAAAAGATAAGAAACATTTAGAAACATATAGAAAATAAAGAATAAGAAACATTTTTTTGCTTACCTTCAAAGAAAATGTCTGCCTTAAAGCATTTATACTAAATTTAACAGAAGACTGACTAGGAAAAGATCTTATAAAAAAAATTAACTAAAGATTTGTTCCGTCACTTGTAACAGGAACAATGCAGTGAAGAGAAAGAAAAAGTGTGTAAATCTTAAAGCTGTTTAAGAATTTTGAAAATATCATGTGCCGTTGTGTTGGTTATGCTTTCTTGAATATTGCATTCATTTGAGAAATCTGCTTCCAAGCATTAGGGAGGCCTCTGAAACAGAATGTGGTTTGTTTTATTGATATCCAAGCTAATAAAAGAGCAGCCATCATGTGAACTAGAGCATGCTCATTTAACCAGAACTGGTGAGTAGATCTCTTTGCCCTCCCTCACTTCAGACAGACCCTCATTTCAGAGCTACCAAACCCCCTCATATAGACTGGTGTCAAGATACTTTGACCATTGACTCCCTGGCCACAGATTAAAAAGAAATTACTGCAAATAGATGAGTGAGTCTTTCTTTCTGTTTTACTACAATATGTTCATTTAGCAGAAATCTAATCCTAGCAATACTTTTCCTTTTTTATGCATCTTACCCTGCTGTGAACTCCTTGTTGCTCTTAGTGCAGGTATGCTGTTCTGCTTGAGATGTTATGGGACAAATTTGTTTTCTCTTTGAGGCGGTGCTATATTGTGAGATTTATACATTCCCTTTGGGTAAAGTATTACCTCATAAAAAAGATCTGATTACACAATATAATATTAATTTACAAATGAGGGCCAGGCCCAATGCTGAGGGCAAAACCAAAGAGGAGTGGATTATTGTAGACCCTGCCCATTTATTACAGTTGAGAATTTCATCAAAAGACTGCCGCAGTGACCTAGTTATTTGGGTTGAGAAGAAATCTTTTTATTGTAGTATTTCTGAGTTAGAGTCTGATACTTGCCCAATTCTGATGAGAAAGACAACCTCTACTGGTGTACTGCGTTACTGTATACCAATAGTTTCTCAAACTCTTGTGCTTCAAGTTAACCCCATACCACTATATCAAGGAATACATAGAAACCACTTACTTCTAAGTGCACACCTGCCATGATACTAGAGAGGTTAGAAATTATACTCCTTTCTTTTGTTTTTTTTGAGGACAGGTACTGAAGCTGTGAAATAACTGTGATAATTCATAAGTGTCTGTGAAATGAAAAATCACAGAGCAGAGAGAGAATACCTCAAGTAGTCTGCAATTGCTGTAGTGATTTTTATTATCTTCAAAGGCAGGCAGAACACCATTTCAATGCTATCATAATTTTCATCCACAAAACATCAAGAGAAATTGGTTCCTTGTTTAGTGTTTTACTAAAAGCAGCTACTTTGTCCTATCACCCCTGTCAGGTAACTGTATTAAAAGTTAATATTTCATTCTGTCAGTAACTAGAAGGATTTAAAGTGGCTTCAAGACCACATTTACAAGATTCTCAGTTGCCTGAGAGATTCTAAAATAGCCAGCGAATCTGCTGACATAAAGGTTATGTTTGTGGTCTGTGGTTTTGAACCCTCTGGGCTACTTACCTCTGGTAGAGAGCAAGGCTAACAAAGGTACTCTGTCTCTCATAAACAGAAGTACCCGGAGGTGGCTAAAGATCACACTCAGGTCATCTGCAAGTGTAAAGACAAGTTTGAGATGATAAAAGGAGGAATTCTGAAAAGAAATATATCCTTACTGTAATCCATCAGGATTCATGTCATTTATTTTAGAAGTTTACGAAGTAGATTCTCTTTCTAGTCAAAGGAAAGAAGTGACACTTTGGGGGGCAATTGCTTTCACTTACTTTAGGCATTTACTTGCGGACTTATACTGCAAAAACTCAGCTGTAAACCTCTTCATTTAATCTGACGCATCCCACTTGTGACATCTAAGTGCTGAGTGAGTCACCCATCACTGCATCACTTCTAAAGCAACTCATTAATACTAGGAAGAGGGGTAGCTCTGCTCACATGTTGTTGCTTCAAGCCCAGTAAACAGCTGTGAGGAAGTAGACAACTTTCACATATACACAATAAGTTTCCTTGAAACCCATAAACAAAAGTTTATCTTAGTAAATATCCCTCAGTGATGCTTCCCGCTAGCTGTTTGTGAATGTTCAGGCAGTCACTCTACAACACTTAGCACGTAGCTGTCACTGGGCAGAAGCTTTTGAGATGACGGTACAGAAAAGACCTTGTATGTGTGCAAATATATTGAGATAAGTTATCCGCTCTCTAGACAGCAGGAAGAAGACATTTTGCCTGCAACTGGGCTAAACAGATTTGTGAGGTGCTCTGCATGATGTAGGGAATTGCTGTGTGACTCACTGATGCCTCCACAGATGTGAATGGATAGATGGAGCAGAGGAGGTAAGCTTCTCTCTGTAGAATCCCAGACAATTTTTCTTTAAATTATATGAATGAGCGAACATTTACTTAACTGCCAAGGACTGTCTGAGTTAGGAGTCTGCAGCACAGATTACTCTTTCTCTTTCTTGAGTGCCTACTCATGTTGAGAAGCAGCCATTCAGAGTTTTAGCTTTGAAAAAGTGACTGGTTTTAGTTTGCATGTAGGCTCTTTAAGGCAGTCATAAAACCACAAAAGAAGCATTATAGGATATCTTTACCTTGGAGTCCTTTCAGCTGGCTGTAAGGAAGGTAATAAGTAGGTTCATACTATTGAGCTCTGTATACGAAATGGAACAAACCACATCCAGAATCGTCTCGGATTAGGGACTGGACATTTTTTCCTAAAGAGAACCATAATTGTCCTATCTTAAATATTTCAAGAACTGTAAAAGGTAACTGTTTACTATTCCCTCAGACAGAAAACACCATTTATTAAGGTAGTTTATATATACTTACATTGCATTTACATGTCCTTAGGTGGGACATGTATGAGTAAATATACAGATCACTTTTAAGGACATGAGCAACAATAATAATTTTCAGCAACTGCAGTAGCAATTGTGGGTGAAAATTGTGTGTCATCAGAAGCTCTGATCTTGCGTCCTAGCTTGTTTCTCTTTTATGTGTACTTCAAATTCCTTACTGACTTTTGGTGAGATGAACTGATACTGACTGAGATGAAGCTCACTGACTGAGCCCAGTGGTTTTGAAATCCAGGCTTTCATTATTGGCACTGGTTCTTCTCTAACACTGTACTTCATCTTCTTGTAATACGCAAAAATTCGGTTGTTTCTGCCATGAGCAAGAAATGCAGGGAATCCCAACAACAACAAGGAATCATATATTTCTATTTTATCTTTATTTTCCCACTTCACCATTGTAAATTTATTCCCAGCCGCTACAAGAAGATGTACATTTTGGCAAAGGATAACCTTCCTTTACAATTTTACTTGTAATCTTCTGGCAGATTTTGCCTTAAAATATAAATAAACAAGTAAATAACAGTAAATATCAGGAGGCTGCCCTAATATCAACTGTGCTGCACCATGTGGCTTTTTCCCTTCTATTTTTGACAAACATAAGAATTATGCTTGGGAATATGAAAGCAACTTCCTCAGGATTTCCTTAATGAGAAAAATGGCTTTGGAACCTTGCTGGCTGCAAAAAAATTGAACTGGTGGGTCACACGTCAACTAAAGATTTTTTTGTACGTTTTTTTTCTCCTTCTGTTTGCATTGATGTGAGAATGTGTGTCAGGTTGAATCCATTAAACAGAGCTGAAACCTGTGGAGTTTGCTGTTTCCTGAAATTATTTTTACACACAAGCTTTCTTGGAAGGTTCTTTCTGTTTATCTGGAGTTTTCTTTTCTTCCCTTGACATTTCTTCTATCATCTGATAAAACCCTCTTACAAAGAAAAAGGAAACTGGTTTTCCTGTCACAATACAGATCAGATATCTGAATTAATAGACTGTGGTGATAATATTTTCATTGAACAGGTCAAATTGGACGCAGCAGTATTTTTAAGTTGCAAGCACTCAGCTATGAGCTAGAAAGCTTATTTTTTTCAGTTCTCAAGATGTTCTTAATTGAAGCTGAATTGAAATGTGGCAATAGCCTGATTGCACTTATTCTTTCAAGGTCATACTGTAACCCTTTAACTTAATTTTCTTTCGGGTCTTACAGAGCTTCTCTCCCTTGGGAAACACAGAGTTATTCACTTGTTGAGGGAAATAGGGAGGATGTTGTTTAATGCTTTGCTTTGTTTATACAATGCCATTCGAAACATTTCAGGGTTCTGATGAAACTAGAAGAAATGACTTAATAACTGAAATTTCTAAAGGCAATATATTCTGGGATGTGTACTCCAGACTTTTTCTGCCTCCAACAATTTTGTAAATAACTTTAATATGCCTGTGAATGCCATGGCTGTGTATCAGCAATGTCTAGAGCATTGTTCAGGGGAAGGAAATGGAAGAGTGGGAACATTGTGAACAAGCTCCTGACAAAAAATTTGAATACATCCTTTTAATGGATAGCTTCTGTTTCTTCAAGGTAAATAAACAGTAAAATAGAAACCTAGTATTGTGAAATCTGATAATGTAAAATTCCATTTTAGGTAGAACTGTGTTGATGCATGAATCTCGGATCACTCAATCTTGTTTAAATTAATATTCTATCTGAAGTTCCCAAATTAATTCCTCTCACAATGAAATGTTATCACATCTTAGATTAAGAAAAATTAAAGAACTCATGCTTCATTAAGAAGTTATTAACAGATTTGCTGTAACTAGTCATCTTGAAGAAACACAATGTAATATTTTTATCAACAGAATGTGAGCATTTTAAAAATAACCCTCAATCTGAAATAAAACTTGAAATTAACATGATTAATAATTCAATACAAAGATTGGCAAATTAATTTGGCTAGGTGGGTTTATTTTTCTTAATATTGCTCTCATTGACAAAGAATTAATGACATTAACTTTACTTGCAGGCACACAGTAGGTAATGTTGTTGGCACTCCCTCATCCGAGGTGTTAATAGGATTACCAGCAGCAGATGGGCTGGCAGAGAGGTCTCAGGAGCTGGCTCGGCTCTTGGGATGTTGGCCCCTCAGCTCAAGAGGGACAGGGAACTGCTTGAGAGAGTCCAGCACAGAGCCACAGAGATGATGAAGGGAGAGGAACATCTCCCTTATGAGGAAAGGCTGAAGGAGCTGGGTCTCTTCAGCTTGGAGAAGAGGAGGCTGAGGGGTGACCTCATAAATGTTTATAAATATGTCAAGGGTGAGTGTCAGGAGGACAGAGCCAGGCTCTTTTCAGTGATGTCCAATTACAGAACAAGGGGCAATGGATACAAGCTGGAACATAGGAGGTTCCACAAAAACATTACTGAAAACTTTTTCACTGTGAGGGTGACAGAGCACTGGCACAGGCTGCCCAGGGAGGTTGTGGAGTCTCCTTCTCTGGAGACATTCAAAACCCGCCTGAACGCATTCCTGTGTGACCTACTGTAGGTGATCCTGCTCTGGCAGGGGGCTGGACTAGATGATCTTTTGAGGTCCCTTCCAACTCCTGACATTCTGCAATTCTGTGATTCTGTGAACTGCCAGGGTGATGAGAGTTTACCAGCCTATGCTAGCTGTGCATTCCCAGCAGCCAGCGAGCTGCCATATTTGGCAGATTTCTGTAGTAGAGGAAGGGAAGAAGAAAGGGAGAGGAAAGAGGATGGAAACAGCTACATGTACATGGGACTAGTTACCACCAAATCCTGCTGGCATGCTGGGGACTGCCTGCACCAGTCTTTACTTGGAAGGTCTGGAGGAGTTGCTGCAGTCTTCATCATCAGGCTTTTGCTAGTTTTAAATGCCCCTAAACTCTACTAAATGTCACATTGCCCAATTAGCCACCCTAGACAAAACACTTGAGTTAGCACCCAGAAAACAAAGAAAATAGTTTGCATTTAACTGATTTGGGAGGAAAAGGAGAACGATTAATGGTATGAGAGCCAACAATACAAAGAGATTTTCAAGCAGCACAAGCTCTGAAAGGCAATGCAGATGTAATTAGCAAGTTTTGAAATCCAAGCAGTAACTACCTATCTGATATTCTGAGGCCTCTGAAACAGCTAGAACGTTAGAAGAAAAATTGGCTCAGAACTGCTTGGTTTTGTTTCTTTCTCAAAGTTTTTCAAGAGTTCTACTGGAACTGAGATCTATAAAGCAAGCTTGCCTTAAGTTTTGGACTCTACATGAAACATTGCATCAAAATATATAATACAAATGAGGTTGGTATGCACAGGCCAGAAGTATATTGCACTGTATTCAAAACAAAGCAGAGAATTCAGGGATGCTTGGATGGATGCTATGCAAACTACCAAAATTAAATCAGTCTTCTGGGCATATTCCAAACATTCGGCCTGATGAAATGGTTACTGGCTACAATCAGAAAATGAAAAGGAAGGTTATAATGAAAGTAGCATTCCAGTTTTAAAGCACAGCTGTTGCCACAGCAACCTCTGTAATGGACACATTTAATCCTAAAATTCGGCTCTACCTCTGAACTGACTCGAACAGTAAGCAGGATGTCAGTGCTTGCAAACCATTTGACTAACTGAGAAGAATTTAGCCTTCCCAGCTGGGATGCAAAGGGTACATGTACCTAAAATGATGATGAAAGATATGGATTATCTTGAGGGCCTTTGAATTTTCTTTTAATCTACTTACTTGGTTTCATAAACCTAACAAGGATAAGCATAGGGTAAACGATATTCTGAGGAAGATACCAGGCTTAGATCAAAATTTTTGCAGACTGACAGTTTTTGCAAGCCCAAGGTTCCTGCACTAAATTGTGGTATACCATGTTTCTATTTACCAGCCTTTCCAGCATGGTGTCACGGAATAACTGATCTGTCTCTGATTTGAGCTCTGAGCCATATCTGGTTTACTTGAGATTGTTTTTCTCCTTGTTTTAATCCTGCTTCTACCAGAATGGAAAAATGAGACGACATCCTACCAATTTTTAGTACAAGTAAGAATCTTAGTATTTCTGAGGATGTTGTGTCACCCTGTAGGTTCATTATTCTTTCTATCTAGACTCTGACTTAAAGCATAAATCTGATAAGTTTTATATACCATTAAACAGGACATGAATTTCATTTTACAGAGTCTGAAACTTGTTTCTTTTTGGATCCTGCTATGATTTGGAAGGAGCAGAGAAGTTTTAAGAGAGGCAACATTGTGACTGAATTATTTTATTTCCAGTAGGTATGTCAGTTCTCTTTTCTTTTAGATTATATTGTTTATGCTTCAGATAATGCAGAGGCAAGATGGCTTAACCCTTAACTTTCCTGCAAAACATGTACTGTTAGAGAGATATCCATAAAATGCACTTGTTTAAGATCCTTCCTTAAGTGCCTCCCAGACTGTGAAAGGGATTGACGTAATACAGGCATTGATTTACACTGTGGCAATTTGCTTGATAAATTCATTTTCTATTATGTAGACTGAGGCTGTAAACATACCACACACCAGTAGGGCTCCTCAAAGGAGGGCACAAACAGTTCATCTTTCTACTTAACTGCAATATAAAACCAGAGCTACCCTGAAAATTTGTACTACCCTGCTGGCTGGATCCCAATTCGATAGCCTGCTTCTAATACTGGAATCTGGAGAAGCCTGGCTATTCTCTGCACTAAGCCTCCTATTGCAGAGAGACCTGGACAGGCTGGAAAAGTGGGCCAGCAAGAATGAAGTTCAACAAAGACAAGTGCAAGGTCCTGCACCTGGGACAATATAACCAAAGAGACCAGTACAGGCTAGGATCTGTGTGGCTGGGAATCAGCCTTGCTGAAAGGGATCTGGCAGTCCGCAAGCGAGTCAGTGGTGCACTGCTGCAGCAACAAAAGCAAATCAGACCTTGGGCTGCATCCACAGGGACATTACTAGCAGAGACAGAGATGTGATCATCCTACTCTACACAGTACTTGTCAGGCCGCAGCTGGCATGTCCAGTTCTGGTCCCCACAATTCAAGAAAGGTGTGGACAGACTGGAGAGGGTCCAAAGGACGACAATGAAGATCATCAAAGGGTTAGGGTTAGGGTTAGGGTTGGGGTTAGGATATCTACAAAGAGGGCTGAGGCTCTCTCGTCACAAGGAACCACATGAAGAAGACAAGGGATAATGAGTACAAGTTGCACTGGGAGAGGTTTAATCCTGAGATAAGAAAGATTTTTTTTTACAGTGAAAACAATCATTCACTCCAGTGGGGATGTGGTAGAGGTTTTCAAGACATGACTGGAAAACATACTAGATAATCTCTTCCCTTTCCACACAAGTGGACTATTCTGTGATCCTTTAATTCAATCCCCACACATTTTCAGGACCTACCATTCTGAGTGCTGTAGGTAATCATATTTGATTACAGTGAACCACTTCTTATGCTTCAGTGTGCTAGGAAATATCTGCAAAGTGAAGTTATGTTAACTGAAGAATCAATGAGGTAAGAAATAAACTGAACTAAGGTAAGCTTGAGATGTGAAGCTAAGGGAAGCATTCAAAACCGAGCTGAGTAATGAATTAAGGAATCATGTGGACCCTGAGAGGTACAGTTCCTATTCAGTATTTTTATTTAGTAGAGTAGAACTCACTCTATTAATGAATTAAATTTCCTGTGAAAGCAGAATGCAGGTAGTGTTGCTTATGGCCCAAAGCACAAGAGAGCTCTGGGCAGCAGCCATGGTGCTTCGGTAAAGAAACCCTTTCGCTCTGCTGTCAGTCTTGGAGAAAGAGCAGCAGAAGATAACAGTGCCTGAGTCACTTCAGGAGCTTTTGCACCCACAATACCCTCAGTATTTAGCTTCTGTCAGGAGTCTTGTGTGCCTGCACCTGTGATGCTAAACTGTGCCAGGCTGGCTCAGGGTGCTGGAGGTGGTGGTGCGGGCAGTGGGCCTCATGCCACTTGTGATGGGCAGGCAGCAGGAAGGAGGGCAGCACTGATGGGACAGGGCTGCAGCCATGGTCACAGGAGAGGCCAGGGGACAGAACATGAACATGTGCTAGGGGAAGGCAGTGCAGTGTGCCAAAACTAGACATTGCAGCCCATCTGAATGGAGCTGGCTTGGCTGGAAATTAAGGGGAGGTGAGAGGTGTGGAGACACATTACCTGTGGCAGCAGGAAGAATGCCAGCCAGAGCACTTTCTGGGCAGCAGGGAGAGCCACCAAGGAAAGTCCTCCCTGGGAAACACACGAAGCTGTGATCCTTCCCAAAAATAGATATACCAGAGTTTTCCCTTTGATTATGCAACATTCAATATTCCAGTATGAACCCTTTTCTTCCTTTTCCCACCTGTAGTTCAGTCTTGGTATTCTTATGTATTTCTCCCTTGTAGTGTCTCTTCCCTTGCTGATAGCCTTTCAGAAGAACATGATTTAGGTCAGAAGTTAGGATCAATATTTTCTGTTTAATCTAAATAATTAGATTTTAGGTCTGTCTTTTCCCCTTCAATTCTTATTCTAAATGCTGCTGAATTCATGCATAACATGTTTTTTTCTGGCAAAATTTCTCATAGACACTTCTGGATTGAATTCCATCTTCTGTGTGTTGGAAATGATGTTATTGCTTAGGATGCTTCTAAACAGATATTTACTAACTTTAGGATATGCTAGATAAGTTCAAGTTCAAATTTTTACATCAATGTGCTTACAAGGAAGTTGTGAAGGGTGAGGCTGAATTATCACCACTTTGAGGGAAGAAACAGTAATAAAAATCATTTTCATATATCAAGAATATTCATACTATGTGTTTTGGAACATTGCCTTTCAGGTGCAGCTCAGTTATTGAAAACTTGTTGAACAATTAATTGTAAAATTCCATAATAAAATAATAAAAAAGACAGCCACGGAATTTTTCAGCTAAAATCAGGATAGCTGATCCATGACATTTTTAAAAAAATGAATGTAAAAGTGGGACATAAAGTATACATAAAAAGATAACCCTAAAAATGCCTTCACTCTTAATAGTCTGAAGATCAGATGTTCCCATAAAGTCATAGCAACATATCCAATCTTGCCCTGTCTTCTTCTTTAAACAATAATAAAAATAAAATTAAGTCTCTTGCAATTACAATTCCTATTGTGACTACTGAACTCAAAACAGACAATATTTTATCTAAACAATGTCTTAGAGTGAAGTCTGGGAATTGCAGGAACCATATTTTCTTCCTTGTGTTGTTTTTCAGTATGCCGTGTTGAGTGACTTTACTATATACCCACTATCCCTGGTGCACATTGAAGTCCCTTAATAATATGAAATTAGTTTTGCATTACTTACTTCATATTCATTCAGCACTTTAAAAATAATCAAGAGACTGCTTTTAAATTGGAAGGCTATTTAAATAGCAAATATGTAGGGCAATATCCTTTCCACTGGGCCATTTCCATTATTTTGCTTAGGCAGCACAAAACAGGCAGCCTCTGGCAGCATGTGTCCAGCTGGGAATATCCGTGATGAAAGGGAAATTTCAGCTGGGATGTACTTTGTTTACCCACCTTCTTTACCAATCAGTCACACCAAAGCAGACGTGAAGCATGGAGGGGCAGAAGTGTGCAGCTGCATGGTGCTCATTTGCATTTGGTGCACAGTACTGTAGATTTACCAACAGAAGCAGGGAAAAGTGATGATCACTAGGCCTTAAAACTATTGCCACAAAAATGTTTCAGCTTTTAGTTTTCCAAAGGTACCTTCCAAGGGTACAAGTCCTTCCAGGGGTGGTCTGCTGCTCTCTGACTCCAGCCCTGCCCGTGTCTGGAGAGTGCTCAGGGCTGGGATCCTGTCTGGGGAGAGAGTACAGAAGGGGGTGCCCCTAGGCATAAGCCCCCACAAAGCACTGCAGCCCTTCCTGGACTACTACCAGGAAGCTGGTGGCCCACGCTCCCGGTCTGCTTTCTGGGATTTAGTGGAGAGTCAGTGGTAGGACTGGTCAGTGCCTTCCTACTGTCTGTCATAGGGAAAAAAAAAAAAAAAAAGAAAAAAACACATGTTTTGCGGGAGAAGCTTTCTGCAGACAAAAGGTGATGGCTAGCCCAGAGAAACAGCCAGCCTTTTCCAGCTTTGCAGGATGCTCTGTTGTGGACAGCAGCCTGCAGCTTCACCACTGACACTTCTCCTTTTTGTCCACAGCTGCCAGCATATCAAGCTCTTCCCCCCTCCTTCTGTATGATCTAGGTGCTGTCTAGCACAAGGCACCATCTGGTACTGCATATGATCCATCAGATTCACAGCCATCTATTCAAATTAGCAGGTGGTGTTATCATTTGGAAGTCATAAAGTTGTGACCATTTCGTATAAAGTAGATTGCTTCTCACTTTTTCCAGTGACATAGGCTTCCAGCAGGAGCATTTGTGACATGGAATTACACCGTGGAGTATTAAAATACCTTATCTATTTTTGTCCTAGAAACCGAAGTCCTTAATCTGAAAGATATTCAAAGCTCTTCCGCATCCATAGGAGCCAAGAATAGCAGTAGCAACAAGAAGAAAAGCTCCCTTTTCTGTTGAACTCTTAAAGTTTTAAAAATGTTTCTCTTTTCCCAGCACACTCCAAGAATGGAAGAGCTGCCAGTGTCCTGTCCTTGCTCCAAACTCTAGCATTGGGGTATGCACTTAGCAGGAGCTGTTTCTGAGGATACCCGAATCTGCACTTACCTCGTCTCAGCTGAACATTCTGACTTCTTCCTGCATGCCCATGTCTTCTTCCCTATGTCAAGTGGCAGAAGGAGAGGAAGCCTGTGTGTGGTTACCTGAGAATCCAAAACCCATTGCCGTCCTTCCTGGAGAAGAACATCTGAAGATCCAATTGAGAATCACTCAATACCTTTTGAATGTTGTTTTATTTTAAGGTCTAGCTTTGTTTGCTCCCAAGAGAACTGGACAGTGTTTGCCTGACCTGGAGTTCTTTCAGCAATTACTGCTGGCAGTGTCTACTCGTGATTCATTGTTTACTCCCTTTGATATTTCGTGTTGTAAGGATATTGAAAGTAAGTTGTTTGTATGGCCACATGGATGCTGTACATTTTCTCATAGCAAGTTCACCGCCTTCTACCTCAGTGTGCTTACTATATATCTTGTTAGAAATTACTTTCAAGGAAAGAAAAATCTAGGGAGGAAAAAACCTATCAAATGTATCGATGGAAGAAAAATAATGATATCTTACAGTGACTGCTAGAATCTGAACTAAGAAGCTATAAAATAATATTCATGGTTGTTCCACCATTGTTTTCTCCTCAGACTTGTTAAAGTGTTGGTTTTATCATTTTGCTCAAGTAACTTTTGCTTGATGTCTGCAGCTCCATCTGCGAAACTTCAGTGATGTTTTCTGAGGAAAACAGGAGCAGATGGAAAACATTTTAGCTCCATACTTGCTGAGCACAACATTAAAAGAAAAGCCATGGTGCATTTTCAGTAAGGTATGTGATTACACATAGACCATTCCTTTTCTATCTGTGAAGCCATGTAATTTACAGAGCAATCTGGACTTCCTTGGTCAGCTGGTTTCAAAAATAAATCTTCAGTTCTGTCACCACTTATTCTTCTAGGCAATTCATAGAGTCCTTGATAATCAAAATCAACTCTCTATTGTATTACATATTAACACCATAAATTGTTGCACCTGGAATTGATGAACCATTGGTTTATTATGCTAGAGAATTCATATGCAGGTTTTCTTTCCCCAAGTCATTCATTACCACATGTGTGGAATGAATCCTACATTACACAGTAGCTGAATGAATTTCCTCTTAGCCATTCAACCTTCTAACAATTAAAAAATAAAAATAAAAATTGGTCTGCATCAAAATTAGGCCAGAGTGCTAATAAACTGAAAAGTTATCACGAGAGCACTTTAATAAGCAGGCTGTTGGAGGTGGGCCATTGGAGTTTCCCAGGTATATTATTTATTACATATCTTTTTTCATAGATGAACACTAAAAAAAAAATAATTACCAAAATGTCCTCACTGAAATAAGGGGTGATGAATGTCTTACATATAGCACAAGAAGTTTAAGTCTTCTGCAGAGTGTGTCTCAAGAATTAAAGTGCAGACAACTTCTGTTCTGTTTGTAGTTCCTCCACAGGCATCCTGTGGGACCTTGGACAAGCTATTTAATTTCTCTGGAGGAAAAGTCAAAGTACATCCTTTATTACTTGTTATATTCAGAAGGATAACGGTTGGCTAATCCAAACATTATGTGCTGTTAAAATACTGGTGCTGTTATGTGGTAGTTTAAGATCACTTAAGATCATACTGCTTCTGGAAAAGACAACCTACTTCTGGAAAAGACAACCTACTTCTCCACTATCCTTACCTGTTTACCGCCACCGCTGCCTGTCCTGCTGCCATGGCATGGTCCAGGGGAAAGCTGACACTGAGGACAAAAAAAAAGAGTAATTCTAAGCCAGACCTATGAAATGAGCTGCTTCACTTCAGGACTGAAATGATTTGGTGTGACACAAAGGAGATGATTGGAATATGTACACAAGGCGTACAGGGAAGAGCAGGATTGTGATTCACAAGATGGGCAGGGCCTAAACCGGCACCATGTGACTGTGAAACCACACATTCACATTGCTCACGATTTGTGTATTTTTTTAACCATTGCCTTTATATCAGCACAGTGATTCAAAAAAAAGTAAATTCAGCTGCTATGTATTATTTAGTCTGGGGAGCTGCAGTGTCCTATGCCAGTAGAGGACACACATGCAAAAGGAGTTCTTGCAGATATTGCTTTACCAGCAACCTCCTTCTTGGCTGCAGTGTACTTTATTGGGCTCTTATGAGCTGTGCTGACAGTTACAAAAATGTAGTGCTCTGTGCCCCAGTTCTTCTCTGATGAAACAGAAATAACCCTTCCCCACCTCATGGGAGCACTGAGAAAATTAACACTTCAAGCAATTGAAGGTTTGCGATATTGTGGTAATGACAGTTACATAACATTTCAGTTTCACTTTGCACTTAAACCAGTCTAACTGCAGGCTGAGCTGGATAGTGGTGGCGGTTCCTCCAGTTGGTCTCTTCTTCACGCTGCCATTCTACACTTTTTTTTTCAGCATTGTGGTGTTCCCACCAGTGCCAGGTAGCCCTGCCTGCCCCATCAGCAACAGGTACTCCACAAACTCTGCTGAGGTGGCTTTTGCCATTTCAATCTCACCAGTTCTCTCAGGGCTTTTGCAGGTGTCTCTCTGACCTGCCTGTAATTATACTTCCTTTTAATTCAGATGTCTCCTTCCAAATGTTAGCGATGTTACTGTGTCTCTCAAACTTATTGTGTGGAGCTTTTCTTACTTTTGGATTATGGAAAATCTTGTCCAAATGTTTACAATAGCTTTAAAATGGATTGACTAAGAACATGTGAATGAAACACTCAGATGTAAGGGGGCTGGTTAGCTCAGTGGTTTTAGTGCGGTGCTGGTAACAAGGACAAACACCGAGGTCACGGGTTCGATTCCCGCTTGGTCCCGATGTATTACCTGGTGTAGTCGAGAGGTGGCGTCCCTGCCCAAAACAGGGAGGTTGGGGTAGATGATCTCTAAGGTCCCTTTCAGCCTATGCGATTCTATGTTACCTTGTTCATCTGGCCTAAAAACGGCCAAATAAATAATCATAGAATCACAGAATGGCCTAGGGTGGAAGGGACCTTAGAGATCATTTTAATCCACCCTCCCTGCCCCCAGGGGTGCCACCTCTGGACTAGGTCAGGCAACACATGGGGACCGAATGGGAATCAAATCCACGACCTTGACGTTGTTAGCACCATGCTCAACTGACTGAGCTAAAATAATGCTGCTTGTAGAAAGCTATCTGTAACGTAATTTTCCAGATCCAAGTACTCTGTCTTGTATGAAAGGGCTTTCCAAATTTCCCTTACAATATCTTAGTTTATTTTAAATGATGTGGTAGCTTTTAGGTAGATCTTAATAAAAATACCTACCTGTAGTGTACCAGCATGGCTTATACACACTTAATTACATACAGTTGCATAAAATGTAAAATGTTAATGTATACTTAAACTGGAACTCCTCCCCTACTTTCAGTAGCATTAACATATACTGTATTTTAATATATTGTTTGAACAATCGGATTTCAAATGCGAGTTCTTCAGCAGTTTTAACAGTTTTTCTGATGGGACACTTGGCAACATCAGGGGATAAGCAGACTTCTTTCTGTAGCCCGGCCTGAGAGGTGAGGGAGATGACACTTCTTATGTCGGCATATCAGTTCTGCTGCTGAAAGAAGAGGCATCCTGCCCTGCCTTGAGCCTGCTTGCTTATCCAATTATCTAAAACCTGCTTGCCCATCTTTTATTAACAGAAGGTACAGAGTTAATGTATGCCAATTCTGATAGTCAGGAATATTTATATATATATGTATAATTGCAATATACAGCAATATATACAGTTACATAATGGTAAACTTAAAAAAAAAAAGTGTTTATTGTCTTACTATAAAGAGTTTCTGGAAAGCATTATCTATTTTGAACTTACTCTGCAGTAGGCCTTAGCTAGTTCCATAACTTTTTTCCCTCCTTTTTTCAACTCTAAATAAAAAATTAATAAATATCAAAAATACATTTACAAATGTAGAAGAAGCCTCTGTTATTTGCTCTGGCTTCACCGTGAAAAACTCACAAACTGTTTCCTGGCAAAAAAAAAAGAATAAGCCACAGGAGTCTTCTTCTGAAGCTCTTGTTCTTCTGAAGGCTTGTTCAAAGAATACCTAAGGATGGAGCTGAGAGGAGAGGCATATGTTCTATATTCTTCAGCCCCCATTATCCTTCATATTTTTGACTGTGCAAAGATTTACTCATAGTTTTGAACTCTCAGAAAAATATGATAATATTGGTAGCACAAACATATTTTCATAATTTAAATCAGTCATGCTATAGTATACAAATACTCTGCCTTTTATATCCCATTTTTTATTAGGAGCAGTAAGAAGTACTAGGAATTTCCACCCACACGTTGGTTTTTTAAAAAAATATCCTGCCTTTCCTCTTATGGCATGGCTCCCTTTTAAGTACAATGGAGTCCTTCACAGTCCTGAAGGTACTGTTTTGCCCAAAACCAAATAGAACTGGTTATGGATTTCTGATTTTTGTTGTATTATATTAATCTAGAAATAACTAGTGTGATAAAAGAAAAAACAGCTAGTTCTAACCTTGGCAACGAAAGAGGCATAAAATAGCTTAGCAGTCCTCTGATTTAAATATTCATGTTGATAAAGCAACATCAAATACTCTCACAGCCAAAAACTACTACACTGAAACTGAAATTGTCACCTGTGCATTTTCTTACTGCACTATCACTGTTATTAATACTCATTGCTTCCCAGAAACAAGGCCGTATTCACTTCTACTGAACTTCATCTGGAGAAAAAAAAATAAAATTAAAAAGGATTCTTGTTGTAATTCCTTATTCTCTTTTCCACTACCACTTTCCTCACTCTCCTTGTTCTGTCTTGTGACTGATACTCAGCAATGACTGGAAAATATCAGTCAGCTTTCATGTACAACATGCTTTGAAAGACTTCCACCACTTTTGTAGTAAGAAAGAAATGGATAGATATCAACATTTACATGGATAAGTTTCACTTCCTGGTCATGCTCACTATTTATCGTTTAATATGCAGATTTTAATAATTATGTAAATGTTTGTAGTAATCCTTTTAAGAATGAATGAGTAGAAACATAATGTTACATTTCATGTCGTGCAGACAGGTTTCCTCTGAAGAACCCTTTAAGAAAGCTTAGAAGAAGATCCTGACATTTACTAAAAAAATAATAAAAAAGATAAACTTGCACATTTAATCAACAAAATTGCACAATTTTTACTAGAAAGGGCTTTTCACATAAAACTAACAGAACTAAAGTAGGATTTATTTTTTTTTGCACAGGCAAAGCGTAAGAGAATGGTAAATGCAGAAAAAAGCTGTCACAGTTATACACCTCTTTGCTCTCTTTCTTACTTTTAAGGCTAAATAACTCTAGCAGCTTTTCTGTCATTTTAACACCATGTCTTAACATAAAGTAAAATACAGGAAAAATAGCCTAACACTGATTGCAGAAAGCAATAATAACCAAGCTGCTCTGCATAAGTTGAGAATGTAGTGTTCATAAAAGATTTTCTGAATTATGTACTGTGTTCTCAGAAAAGAGGCAAAGCTTTACGAAAGTAGCCTTAATCATTCCCCTATTCCACTTTCTCTGGGTATACAGAAAAGATGAAAGATACTATTTTATGTTCACTGGTTCAAAAGTAAATGGAAAGAACAAAACTCAGAAGGCAATAAAAGTTGTGGCAGTAATAGTAGTATGTTAACTTCTTCTGAAATATTGTGTATGAGATCAAACAAATGCAAATTTTAAGAGTTAAAATGGCAGGTGAGTAGATTAAAACTGACCAAAAAAATGACAAAATAAGCCCTTGTGTTTCCTTAATCCTCAAAAATTTTGCTCTCATTTAAAATCAACAGAACTTTTCCACTGACTTCCTTAGCATCAAAATTCATGTTAGACTAAGTAAACTACTCTTTACAGCAAAAGTTATTATCTTTCACAGGCACCTGAGAAAGAGGTATCCGACAGGAGTTCCAACTGAAGAGCTATCTATTAAATGTGGCTGCAGGGCTAACAATGAAATTTTCTTAAGAGGTGTATCTCAGGAGAAAAATTAGCAACTGATTTTCCTTGAGACTTTAGTAAAAAGACTGGTTTTTAGCATCTGAAAAATCAGAGTTACTTAAATTCTTGGCTTGGAGTAGTCAAACTGGAAAAAATTGCATCACTTCTACATTTCAGTTTGTTCAGTCTTTGAAATTTACAGAACAAAAACTTTTGAATTATTGTATTGATTTCACAGAGTAACTTTTCTTTAAATTATTTTGGAAGCTATGAACAGCTGTGAATAACTGGTGTGGGAGCACTTCAGTTTCCATGTCATTTGTAAAAATCTTACAGATGCTAGAGGGTCTTAAGCATAATTTCATTTTGTTTCCACTGTTTTGAGGAACAATGTACCATATTAGGATTTCATAAGGAGCAAGTTCAAATTATTCTTGCAAAACCCATGAGTAATAGCTGATCATTTTTATAAAAAATATTAATTCCTCTTTGCAATTGTTTAAAAGTGAATTTCTGTCTCATAATTTACCTTCTTTCCTGTTTGGATGAATCAAAAGGTTTTTTAAGTCTTCCTAGATCACAATTTTCTCCTTGGAGTATTAAAAACGTCAGCATTTTGACCAATTCATAGAAGTAGTTTCTAAATTGCTGAATAATTTCAAGTACTAAGCAAGTTCCTAGAAAATTAAAAACTTCTGGTGATATTTCTGCAACTTACCTCTTCAGGTCTAATGCTTCTGTTGTGCTTCTGCTGATTTCTTAACATTTATTAGAATTTATTAACACTTTTTTTTGGCAATTTTTCTGTACTCCATGGTACTGTTTTCTAACAATGTAAGCTAATGGAGCCATTTTCCATCCTGCAAATACAGTACTTGGTTTTCCCCAAAAAACTGCTTGTAAGTATAGTCAAAATAAGTATAGACAAACTATACCTTCCAGGTTAGATAAATTAGTATAAGTATTTTGAATTAGTAAACACTTTATGCTACACTTGCTACAGGGAATTTGGATTGTTCAGGGTGATAAAAATTTACTTGCTACATGCTACTCCAAGGTAAAAACAAATGGCTAAATGGAAATTAACATTTCAAGAGTAGCCATGTGACAAAGAGTGTTGGATATGCAGGAAATTATGTGGGATATTTCGCCCCAGGCACTCAAATGATTTTATTTCAGATGACACCTAATGTAGAATTGATAACAGTTAACTTCTGTTTGTTCCCTAGTGAAGCAATGCATCATGCTCTCAGGACAGTAATGGCCAGCTAATGATCTTTTTTTGGAAGGCGCCTTGTTATCTCCAATCCTGTTTTCGTTTTATGTGAGTTTATGTAGTGTATCAATAGCAGCGAAGAGCTCCTCAGAATATTGCAAACTTCTTAATTTTCTTCCTGAAAAGAACAAGTGCTGTTCTGCAGTCAACATTTTAACTTAATCCCAAATAATGATGAGAGTCTACGACAATTTCAGCTACAGACAAAAACCATGCAAAAATGCTAAACTTTATCTAATGCTAAACTTTAATGCTGAACTAAATGTTAAACTTGAAAACTCATAAAATTATTTTGCAAAACTTGCAAGTATTTTCGGGCTAAATTCTGCTTCTTTTTTTTATAGGTATTAGTCATTCATTCAAAAAGTGAGTTTTCTGAAGGAGGTGAAAGAAGAAAAGGTATGTATTGTCTTTAGTTTCTGCAAGTATGAGAAAATCTAAACTTCACATTGCCCAAATCTCTTCCAAGAAATATTGAGCTCTACCGTCATTTTGTACAGTGTTCACATCTTCCAGGCATAGCAAAAACAATACATTCTGGTTTTACGACCATAAAAGTGTGGTGTATGAGGACATTTTCTGAGATTTTTTTTTGCCTGTGGCCAGGTAAAACAGCTGGCTGTCTCTGCAAGACAAAAAAACAGAAAGAAAGAAAGAAAAAAGAATAGCTTCCGCTCCTGTAGGAGAAGGACTTGTGGTATCAATAGGCGACTTTTCTTCCTCCCTCCTGCTATGACTGCAGATGCTGATCTCAATCTGGAAGGGCATAGAGTGAGCGCACTGTTGCAGAGGGGCCATGGCTAAATGAAGTAGCTCTGCATTAACTCCGACTGCGTCTAGCAGGGTAATTAATCCCTGTACCCTTTTGCGCTTGCAATCTCACACATCCTAACACTCTGGCACTGGAACATTGCTTTAGTGCTGGTCAGTATGGATAGCAGACAATATAGAGACTGACTGCCCTGCAGCACTCTTGGGATTGACTGTCGTTCTGGTGATGAGGTGTCTCAAGGAGGAAGGAAACACCCACTTTCTCTTCCTTCACAGGGACCATATGGGATCCCACCAGGTGGGATCAGATGTAATGAGGAAATGGGCCCGAGGTAATCTGCATGGTCTGCCTGACAGTGCTCACGTGACAAAACTGAATTAAAAGATTCCCTTCCTCATTTCCTCAGCATCCTCAAAATACTGGAGGTAGTGCAAAAGAAAAGGTACTAGACAGTTATGTCTAATACCATTAAACTTCAGGGAACTAGAAATCCAAATGATTAGTAAATCTTGGAACCTTATGAGAATTATGAAGCTTCCATATTTGGGATGTTAAAGTATAAACTTCTGTGGTTTTTTGTTTGCTTAAAAGACAACTGAATACTAAGTTACTGAAACTGCAGAGGATTGTTTCGTCCTTTTTACTTATGTGACCTTCCAAAAATAACATGTCTTGATAGTGCTTCCACTTGCTGATATTCTATTAAGGACAGTATGCCTGGAACTGTAATTATGAGAAAGAGTATCTTGAAATGAACAGTACAATGCCTTTCCCAAACAATGACTTAAGCAGATCTATATGATTCATAAGAAGTATTCTCACTAATAAATGCTTGTAGGCTGCACACACTCAGCAGTATGCATAAGAGCAACCCAATTGACTTCAGAACACAACTTTAAATATGTATGTAACTATGTGCAGAGATTTGATCTTTGTACAGATAAGCTCTAGTCATTTTCAAGATAAATACTCCTTTTTATAAAGTTTAGACATCAAAATATATGTGCTTTTCGCCTACCTGACAGCCACTCCTGCTTCTTACCTGAGAAAATCACAGACATGATCTCTAAAGGACCTTTCTCCTTTCTGTCTTATTGTGTCAGACATTGGTGAGACAACCCCTAAAACTCCAAGATTTTGTTGAAACCACTTACTTCCTAAATGTTTATATAAGCAATTAGATTTGGGTGATTATGGAGGAATCAAAATTGCAGGTTGTCTCTTTGTTAAGAGCTAAAGAGGGATAGCTGCTGTGACTCCAGCAATAAGCCTTGTATGCAGAGGGTTATAACTTTGTTTAATGTGCTAGCACATGGCTCTTCACTTTCCTCCTTCTCAAGGGATAAGGGGGGCTGGCAAAAAAAATAAATAAAACATTTCACTGTATTAATTTTAGAGGCAGAATAGCAGCCATTATGACCTCCTAATTAATATGTCACTTAATCAGAAAAAAGTCAGGTGACCCAGTTAGGCAGGGCTCTTAGTTACCTTACTGGTGTCACACATATACAGAAGTTTCTTAATACCATTTTGACAAGATAAAAAGCATTTAAAATGTAGGAAGTGTAATTCATGCTCACTTGAAAGCTTTTGCACTGTCACTTCAATAAAAAGCAGCTTTACTGCAAATAAGATTCATGCCTCAAATTTTTTAGTTTTTTATTAGAGGTTGGAAAGAAAATAACTTTTGTTTGAAAGTTGATTTCCTGATAACAGTGCTGGCATACGTACCTACTCCTCTGATGGTAAACTATCCTGTGAATTAATCTTTTGAATGGTATTTCAGCATCCAGAGCACAGGCTTTTATCTAGTGATAGTGTCAGACTGCAGTCCCGTGTCAAGCTGGTTCTCTCCACAGCATTGCTGAGTTATGGCTCAATGAAAGCAAGAATTGATCCTATAAAGGAACTGTAGTTGTCATAGTTGTAGTTGTTTATTGTTATTACTGGACTCATACCACAAATAATCCTCATTAGACCTGGGCAATTTACTTTTGCTATTTTTGGAAAAAATGTTGATTTGAAAGCTTGACAGCGTGCAGAGTAAAATTTAACCTCATGCTAGTTTCACTTCATTCTGTGAGAGAAGATCAGTGACTAATTCATCATGAACATGATCGTTAGATATTGTACCCTATATCTGCTTTTTGATCTGCTTAAGAGAATCAAGACTGGCTTTCTGTCAGGCTCTACAGTATTTTGTGAAATGTCACTTGAAATACTTATTGACAACAATTTTCACTCTAGTACAAGAGAAAAGATTGCTGTAAGCATATTCTAGGAAAGCTGGGTTGGATTTTTTTTCCAAACATCATCTTCTTCACTGCTTACTAGGCAATGTTTCTGGTGGCATGGTAATACCAGGGTAAAAGTGATTCTGTGTAAAATCTTGAGCAATGTTTTTTATATCTCTTGTTGACAACAGACTACAGATATCTGCTTTACATGTTTAAATGCTTTGTGTAAACAGGAATGCTAACAGTTTAAATAGTTTATATTTTTGCACTTATTAAAAAAACCTAAACTGGTGTAAATATTCATTTGGAAACTCTTGCAGTAGCTTGTACAGGATTTATTTGGTTTTAGTTTGTACCAGCATAAACAGCAGCTAATATATATGATTATCGAGAGGTGGCGTCCCTGCCCATGGCAGGGAGGTTGGACTAGATGATCTCTAAGGTCCCTTCCAGCCTATGCCATTCTATGATTCTATGATCAGTGGTATATATAGATTTCCTGAGTTAATTTGGAGGTAAATGGCTAAACTTATACTGCTACATAAATCACACTCTATTCCAAGATTAAGAAATCATTCCAGTTGAAGGAATTGAACTAGCAAAAGAAACCTAACTTCTTTTGAATGTGCTGCTTGCTCCAGTGAAAATGCATCCCTAGCTGGGGAATTTATGAACAAGCAGTGCCAAGAAAATTGTGCCTGTGGGATCAGGCAGTGAGCACTGGGCTCCTGCTGCCTCAAGGACCCCTGCAAAGTGGCTGGTAATGAAGTAGGAAATGCTCTTAAGGGGAGTATAAAGATGGGATGTGGTTTGTTCTTTCATCCTTAGCTAAATACAGTATCTATCCAGGCTCTAAGACAGTTGTGCACCTTAAGAGGGAGAATTTGGACCACTTTGGCAAGCCTGCGACCAAGCAAATCTCTGCACAGCAGAGCAAGCTGCCATGCTAGCAGTGGTGAGAGAGGATGGAAGGGTTCTTCTGGATGATAGGTGACCCTTACTTTTCACTGCTTCAGAATCTGGGAGAAAACTCTGGTTTAAAAAAAGCTGCCTGATGGACAAATATTGTGTAATATACAAAGAATGAAAAGCAGAAGTTAGTGGGGAATCAGAAAGTGAGACAACGCCAAGGAACACGTATATTTTGTGTGTCTTGCACATCAGAACTCCTTGAGAGCTTAGTGGTGGAATGAGTTCTGGTCTTCTTGCTCTGCTTCATGATGTAGCTTTGCTATTTCATGGTAAATGGAGTTAAATCCAGCTGGTGACTGGTCACAGGTGCTGTTCCTCAGGGCTCAGTGTTGAGGCCAGTTCTGTTTAATATCTCTATCAATGATCTGGGTGAGGAGATTGAGTGCATCCTCAGTAAGTGTGCAGATGACACCAAGCTGTGTGGGAGTGTTGATCTGCTTGAGGGTAGGGGACAGGCTGGATAAATGAGCCAAGACCAATTGTATGAGATTCAGTAAGGAAAAAGGGTTGGGTCCTGCCCTAGGTCACAACGCCAGGCAGTACTACAGGCTCGGGGAATAGTGGCTGGAAAGATGTCAGGTAGAAAACGACCTTGGGGTATTAATCCACAGCCGGCCGAACATGATCCAGCAGTGTGCCCAGGTGGCCAGGAAGGCAAATAGCATCCTGGCCTGGATTAGAAATAATGTGACCAACAGGACTAGGGAAGGAATCATTCCGTGTTCAGCCCTGAATCTTGTGTTCAGTTTTGGGCCCCTCATAGCAGGAAAGACACTGAGGTGCTGAAGCGTGTCCAGAGAATGGCAACAAAGCTTGGTGAAGGGTGTAGAGCAGAAGTCCTATGAGGAGCGACTGATGGACCTGGAGTTGTTTAGCCTGGAGAAAAGGAGGCTGAGGGGAGACCTTATCGTTCTCTACAACTACCTGAAAGGGGGTTGGAGAGAGGTGGAGGTCTGTCTGTTCTCCCAAGTAACAAGTGATAGGACAAGAGGAAATGGCCTCAAGTTGCAGCAGAGGGGCGGTTTTGATTGAATATTAGGAAAAATTTCTTTGCAGAAAGGGTTGTCAAGACTGCCTAGGGAAGTAGTGGAGTCACCATCCCTGGAGATATTTAAAAGACATGTAGCTGTGGTGCTTACGGATGTGGTTTAATGGCAGACTTGGCAGCGCTAGGTTAATGGTTGGACTTTATGATCTTCAAGGTCTTTTCCAGCCTAAACAATTTTGTGATTCTGATTCACTTGGGGCTTGAATACTTATGTCCTGTTCCTCTAGATTCAGATTTTATTAACCAGAGGGCCAACAGATTTGCCAAAATGGAGCCAGAACACACAGTAGTGTGGCTGATTAAGAATGAAGATGTGGACCTGAAAATGAGAGTTTCCCACTATAACAGTGTAGCTAGACGAATACCCAGAGAAGTTTCTGCAGTGACAGGAGGGACACTGGCATCTCTGAGCAATTCAGAGCAGAAACTTATACACATAGAACAGAGTAGGTGCTTTGAAACAATTAAGTGTAAATACCTCCATTCATTTTAAGTGTCAATAGCATCATATGCTTTTCCAACACCTCCAGTTCTAAACAGCATTGCAAGTGTTGAATTAATTTCTGCTTTCCTCAGTGCAGAATCCTATGGATATCTTTTCCTCAGAAGTGCAAGCCTCATTTCGCAATCTCATCCTCACCAAAGAGAAACTCTGGGAGCCTTCAGCAGCAGTAAATGAGCCTCATCTTTCAAGTCTTTTGACATCTAGATTTGTGCAAACCCCACTCAGTGGGTTCTGGGGTTTCCAGCTACTCTGCAGCCTTGGTAACTGCACCTGTGGCAGAAGTGGTGCTTCTCTTAGTGTCTGCCCCTAACTCTTTGCAGCTACACACAGAAGTAATCTAATGAGTGTTATGATTCTGGATATCCAAAAGTACAAGAGTTTGCGAACAGAAAAGACCCACTGCTGCACACCTCTTTCCAAAGTATTTGTGAAGGTCTGGAGATAGATTCAAAGCATGCTCATGTCAGAAAGTTGTTTGGAAAGTACTTTTATGACTGTAGTTGCTGTGTGATACCAGAAAACTGAAACCAGGGAGCTGGTTTCTATAGCAGTATTCCATCATCAGTCCAGAGCTATTTCTGAAACACACAGGAATATGGAGTAAGAATGTAGTTTCAAGAAATTTTTTTCCCCTGGGAAAACTGTTCTCCAAGTCTCCCATTGTTTTTGCTACTGGCCACACATTGCAACTCCTGCACCCCAGGTTACTGTCTGTTTTTCTGTGCCTATGTTCCTATATATAAGGCCACATTTTAAAATTATTTGTTAAAATTACACATATTTGTTTTCAAGTCAGGATTAAAAAGAGATGCAGAAAAGTCCCACAGAGAGGTAGTCCAGTTGACAGGGGTATGTGTCTGGGAGTAAAAGGATCTGGTGAAAATCAACCCAGGAGCTAACATAAAGAGGTTTCATTTCCATTTCACATCAGACTATTGTCTTTAAAAAGGACTTAGAGGCTTGGAAGAACTACTCTTACTGTGGCAAAACACTGGATAAAGCCAGCTATATCTGGAGGGCCTGGGCTGAGGAGTTACTTAATCTAATGCTTGCTAACTTCTTGTGAAGGGGACAAAGAAGGAAAATTTACATGGCAAAGATGTCTGTGGATTGATGTACTTGCCTTGAAAAGCCAGAATTGTCATGCAGTGGCCTAAGCAGCAAGTGGATAGGAAGGAAAAGATAGAGGAAAGAAGCAGTCAGCAGAAATAACTAATGGAAAGCACCTAATAAGAGGAAGTAGTGACTGCAGTTGGGAAGAGGACAACTAGCAAGGAAGGGAGTTATCAGAAAGAGTAAGTATAGTTTCAGTTTAAATACAGTCAAGTCCAGTTTCAGTCCAGTGAGGCCTTCCTGCCCAGAAGCCCAAGCTGGTATTAGCAGATAGGCATTGCAGCTTCAGGATGAAACACGTCCGGGCTGATGCACAGCAAATATGCTTTCCTGAAACAAGAAAAGAAGATTAATTCTTATCTTTTCAGTTTTGGGGAGGACACTAGTTTTCCTGTTGGGGATTTTCTCTCTTTAAGGAGCAAATCTCCTCTTCTGCCTGGCTAAGACTATGCTCCTCATTAGCTGGAAGGAATGCAGTAAACATGTTGCCTGCACAGTCAGGCTCTTCTGAAAGATGGGACATTATTTTCCATTTTCTTGGACAGATGCTTTAACATTTCAGGGAACATACACTGAAGCTGGACCCCGTTCAGCCAAGAACTGGCAGAGACTGCAGTTATTATTTATGATGGGACAACATGCTCATTAATGAGGCAGACAGAAAAGCAAAGCTGTTTCATTTCAGTGTTTGTGTGTCTCCATAATCTTAAATTGCACTCCAAACTATGCCACAAGCCTTCATCATGCCAGTTAGGCTTTCTGCTCTCATTAGAGGTATTTGTATTCCACAAGGGAGTGAACGCATGATGATCTTTACTGACTTTTCTCCATAAGTGGATTTCTTACATTAAACAGATCTTTGGTTTTGCAGATTTGCCAGAGTACCCTGAGTTTGTTATAGTTCTTTACCACAAAATGCAGTTGACCTTGTCTTTGGTGGATGAGGGTAAGCCTATTTCCTCTTCCATCTTCTGAAGAGAATGGCGTTCTCATCCTACACAGTTTACAGGAAAACAAACATATTTTAGTTCCATTTAATCAAGCTTCTGGTAAATCTTTCTTATGTGGCTTAGACCCTGGAGGCATTTACTCATTGTGGCAAAACTGATTAAATACATTAGTCGTGGGATTTTGATTCAAATGATAAAAAAAGAAAAAGGATTACATTTGGCAGTGGCAACAAACTGTCCAGACTGGGGTTAACTGTGATCTGAAACAATTGTCTTTTTTCTTTTGTGCTTTTATATACTGACTATAGTTTGCATGTCTGTGCATCTGGGGTTTGTTTACACCTTGTAATGAAATTTTTTTAGAAGTCTCTATTCTCTTATTAATTTTCTGGAAATAATTTTATTTGGACTGTCTCAATATAGAGATAAATAAAAGAGGAATACAGTCCTCACAGGTGTATCCCCTAAACACCTGTGCATCTGTCATTGCACTGCATCACTTTCTCTTTTTCTTCCTCTGTGTTCATATAACAAGATTGCAAATGATAAGTGACCCACATTTCAAAAATCTATTTTAAACCGACTACAGATACACACTACTGACATGAAGCTGACTCTTTTTCACAGTATGTTGATGCAGCATTCAGTTTGATCACAAACGTTGGCTTAATTTTGCTCTGGTCATTTCTGATACTCTTCGGAAGAGGACAATCAGCTAACACAGATTATTTTTACTTTTTCTATTTCTCTAATATTTTAAATAAAAGCATGCTCTTTATATTTGTTGTCATAGTACATCCTTATTTCAGAGGGACTCAGAAACTATGGAGTCTGTACAGTGTGGAAAGCTGTAGGGTTTTATAGCAGGTATAAATAGATCTGCAGACATTACTCTATAATTTCAATTATAACAAAGGTGTCCTGTATCAGTAACACATTTGTGTTTCATTCCTATTTATGTTATGTTGAAAAAGTACTTACTGTCATTTAGTGTGAAATGGAGTAAAATGGAGAATTTGCCTCAATGACATTTCCTTACAAAATATCAGGAATAAATGTGAAAACAAAATGGAATTGCTTGTACTTTTTCAGCAGTTTAACCTCAAGTACTTATAAGGTGATTTTTTATTTAGTTCAGTTATAAAATATTTATGCAGAAATACTCATGGAAAGCGACATTTCATTCAAAGAATGGCTGGCAGTAAGGGGAAAGTTGCACATTAAAAATAAATTAGAACACAATACTCATTATACAAACACCGGCAAAAATAGGAGTGCTTAGGACATAATTTTCTAAAAATGCACATCTGCAACAAGCTCCAGCAGTGCATATAGTAGTGAAGTTTGTTATTTTTGTACGGGTGCTTATCTGTTACGTGTCATTTCTCGCTGTAAGGGGAAGCAAGCTGCTAATTCATTTGAATAATCAGCAAGAAATGCAATCCTCTGTGCATTTTTTCTTTGTTTAGATTTGTTTTTTCAATTAGAAGCTATCTCTTCTCCTGTGACTCACATCACTGTTAATTATTTACCTTATAGTATTAACAAGGAGCAGTAGGCTAGAATCATAGATCTGTTGTGCTGGCTACCTTGCTTACATAACTTGCCTACATAACTTGCCAACACACCTTGCCTGATTTAAATGTGCAGTCAAAAGCTCTGATCCTGGAAAAGCTTAAAGCTATATAATGAGACCACCCTAGCTACTATGAGGCAAATAAATGTCTTTGCTGGTTCAGGATTTGCTACGTGGATGAAGTAAGACAAAGGGAATAGGAGAAAGTAATAACAAGTGGAAAATAAATACTAACAAGATGTAATCATGCTTTGGCATCATCAGAAACCCAGAAGGTCCCAGGGCCCAGCTAGAGATACATGATTTCTTTATAAGTGTAGATTTTTTGTTATGTCACACATACTGAGAAGTGATCAGAGTGAATTTTATTGAGATTATTCTTTTTTTTTTTTTAAAAAAAATCTGATTTAAAACCATTCTTCATCTGACTGCATCACTTTTTTTTTTTTATAAAATCATTTGGTGAATAAAGTAAACAAAATACACAAGTATGCAGAGAACAAAAGAAAAAGCAAAGTAACAGAGAGCAATTTCAATTTGTAGTTCCTAAACATAGTAATGGGAATTATCTGCATCCATTAGAAAGAACCATGCACATCTGCTGAACAAAGGGGCAGATGACCTTTAATTTGGTAGTAATGAAAATAGGTGCAGGACGTAAGATTTTAGCAAGTCATGTTCAAAGATGCATATCTTTCCATTACACTTGCTACAGAGGAGATTTATCTGGGGATGCTTAAAATTTACATAATTGTTTATATATTATACATTGTCATTAATAATTGTCTGTGTATACTCAAGGAGATTGGACAAGGTGTTCCTTACCACTGAATGATAAGACTGGTCATTGTCTCCCATCTATTGTTAATTTTCATTTGTATGTGGATAGTGGGGATGCAGACAGTGTTAGCATCTGGGATGGCTGCATACGAGACTTAAGAGGATAGGGATGACATATGACAGCAACAACAGTATCAGTGGGAGGAGAGGTCATGGTGCTTCTTCTTCCCAGGCTCCCAATTAAGTTGTCACAGTCCAGTATCTTTCAGTTTTCCACACCAGAGGAGTGTAATCCACTGGGTTGCACTTGATGATGACCTCTGCACCAAAGCATGTTGTCTTTTACAACTCAGTTGCATGTACTGGAAGTTTTGTGTGACGCATTCATAATTTCTCCTACTCTTATTTTCCTGGACTCTCTATTCTTCATTTTCTTTAAACATCATTGATTTTGTGTCACAGGATATACTATATCAATTCAAGTAAAAGAAAGGAGGCATTCAGTAATCTTATTCTAATCTTGACAGACCTTATCCATCTGAAATTAAGTATAAGGTCATTCACCCTTTGTTGAGACTGAGTCAAGAATTCTTTGTTTTGCAAATTGCAAAGTATTTCAGGCATGGGACTTAAGTTATCCCTAGACTAATAATGATTTTTTTTTCATATCTCTTATATTAAAATGTTTGGAACATTTTTTTTCCCAGTAAGCTCGTTGCTTAAGGGAAATAAGAAATAGACAACAGCCTGTGATCATCTGCATTATTGTTAAACTGAAAGTTATTTATCTTGAGGCAAATAGAGGAAATGAGGTCACATGAGTTATTGTTCACTTGTCATTTCTCAATCTATATTCTGATTTATTTGCCGTACCTCACATGTTCTTTGGGGAAAGTAAACAATCTACTGTCACAATCACTCTGGAAGGAATATAGAGTGGTTAAATTAGGTTTTAGCTGACCAGAGAGTTCTTTTGTTCAGAATGGCCAGTCTTCACCCAATCTGTGTGTTTGGCTTACTGGAAATACTATCATTTTTGCTTCTGTTTGAAAAATCTTTGCTTCTGTTTCCTTCTCACGTGCTTGTGCAGTTGACTTGCAGTTCTTACTTGGTCAGCTTTTGAATTCACATAAGCTAGTTACTACCATTCATCCAGCCAAATGACTCCAAAATTATTTCTGTCAAATCTTATTTTCACAATCCCCTTTCCAGTTAATTCCAACTAAAAGGGAACGAGATACTGATAGTAAAATGCAGTGCTGTCTCACAGTGGTCTGGAGGGTCTAGTGTATTAGAGATAGAATTTTGTAAGTTGATAACTGTTGGTTAACTCAGCTTAGACTACTTGCTTAGTAAGTTTGCACAATTAGCAGTCAGAATATAGCCAGTTTATTAGTGATGGGGTTGGTATGGAGACTAGGGACCAGACAAGTCCAAGTTTAGGCAGTAGAAGACTAAGATTTTAATGAGATTTGGGGAGGAGGGAGACATTCATAGGGAAGTCTCTAAAGGACAACAAGCCCAGGAGGCAATAGGCAGCCCTCCAGCTGCCTGTACAGACCAGCTACTCCAGCTTCATTGAGGAAGTCTGTAATTACTGTTGTCTACCTCAGTAAGAGTCCCTAGTGGGACGCCTCTAGGGCAGATGCATCTCAAAGTAGCTCTCAGCCACCGCATCTCCTGGCCTTGCCAGACCATGGGTCATGCCATGTCTCACAGTGTAGACCATGGGCACCAACATTAAAGACATGGTATACGTGTCTTGCATTTCTGCCAATGCCTGTGAGGACTAGATATCCTAGATGGCTGAGGGCCAAGTATAGATGTCCTGGCTATTGAAGGAATGATTAAGACACTTGGAATAGTTGAAGGAAGCAATGGTGATGTCAGGAAGCCATGAGGAAAAGTTCTTCATCAGTGGTGAGCAAAAGTTGTGGTTTGGTGGTTAAAAGAGATGGTATAGCTGGTTCCTATGGCTGGAACAACAAATGGCAACTGAAATAGTTGGAGTGATTGTTCAGATTTGGCTGAAGACAACAGCTGAAAGTGATGGAGGTGACTGGAGCTACTGGAGGCACTAAATGGGAGAAGAAGTGGCATTATCTGGTAGTTTTGCTTAGAAGAGTAACAGGCTGGTGGTTTATCAGTGAAATTTGTGAAAGTAGGATTTGCTGTGCTGAAAGTAATGTGTTTTTGTAGGTGAGAAGCGGGTATCTTAAGACCTGAAGAATTCATTCCCTTTGTGTACATTTCATCCATCTCTTGAGGTCTGATACTTTGCTATCTAAGGAGGAAACAGATTCAGTCTTCATTTTTATCTGGGGTTTTCTCTTACAAAACATCCAGAAGAGTTACTGAATTCTGTGCTCTCACACTGCTTTATTCTTAAAGTTAGAGACAGCAGAGGCAATAAATTTTTGTATTCTTTTTCTAGGCACGATTCAAATTCCCAGTCTCCCTCTTCCTTGCTCACAGTCCAGCACAAGATCCATTTCCCATGAATGCTATCGCTTGGAAACAAGTGATAGATTTTGGCTACTACTTATCATTTTTGCAGCAGCATACATCCCAGATGTCCTCACAAAGAGCTTCAAGGCAGTACTTCTTGTGTTTCTGAGGAGAGAAAAGAGAATAATATTTTAGATAGTCACATCTCTGTCCCTCCCCTGAAAAAGTGTAGGACTTGGCACTAGACCTGTAAAGCCATAGGGGAAGCTCCCTGCCAACTTCCCTGATGATGCTGATGACGCCAGTCTAATCCAAAGATCTGACAGCTGTGAGAAAGACTTGCAAGCAATATAGGCATACAGAGAGAGAACTGATTAGATGTGAATTTATGACATTGCATAGCCTGATAACTTCAGAAAACCAATAGTGGTGCCTTGGCTTCAGGTCAGTGGAAGGGAGTGAAGGGGAGTCTCTTGTTTGATGATATAGTGATTCATGGCCAGTAAAATTCATAGCAGAAGCCTCTCTGTGAAGTGAAGCAGCTCTATCAGCACTCCAATTAGCTGTGTTTATAATTGATGGCATGGCTGGAAATCACTGTGATTCATGAGCAATAATATTTATGACAAGAGCAAGTCTTTCATTTCAGGGAAAAAGACCAGGAACTGCTCTAAATTGCACATGATTGTGATTAATAGCTTGGGAAGATAAATGGTGAGTGGGTGCCTGAGACCAGTGCTGTGCTGAGAAAACTATTTAAGCCACTTTCAGAGGAGCAGGAAAGAGAGGAGGGAATAGCACTCTTACTTGTCAAATACCTCCCATAGACTCTAATGGAGCATTAAGGTCTGTGCAGGTAGTGCAAAATTGCAACTATGAATGTTGCTGTCCAAAATTTTGTTATATTGACTCTGCAGCCTTTTGGCTGCTGTGAGTACATCCAATTTTTTTGTGGTATATCCAAACTTTCCTTGTGATCAAAGAATCACAGATGAAGAATATATAGTGAGAGGAGAGAGGGAAGAAAGATTGTGTGGTAGAAAGGTGATGGAAAACATAGGATAAGAAGTAGGGCTGAGTAAGTTTCTATACCTTATTTCCTAGCAGACTTGGAAAAAGCAGAGGGTCTCCATCAAAGTGAATGGTGTGACAACCAGCACTGTGTAGTGCAGAGCAGGACAGGGTCAGGGTTTCAGTGGAGCTCTACCCAAACCAAAGGGCCACAGTCTACAGAGTTAGAGAACTGATCTGTAGGAGCTGGGATGGATTTGTTCGGAAAAGAGAAAAATTTAATGAGAATAATAACTAGCAGAGATGACAGCACTGTTTCATCAACCCAAGAGTCTGTGGTCTATTTCTGATCCTCTTTGAGAGATATCATCATCTTCAGCTGGTCCTAAGCATTGTAGCAAAAATCCTTTTACCCTTCTTTCTTTGTCTTGTCTTCATAAAACAACTAAAATTTAGTAAATAAACCCATCTACTGAAAATCCATTTTCACTAACAATACTAATACACAATTTTTCATCTCTTCATTCTCACAATTCTATTTATGAAAAGCTTCACACTGTAAGTTTCCAATGCTCTTACCAATACTTTTAAATTGGAACATCTTGTTTATTAACATATTCTACTTTATAGAAATACTAGCTTAGCTGATAATATCTGTCATCAGCACCTAGTACCCAGGAGCCCAGGTCTAAAACTCCATTAGACTCTGTCGTGTCAGTGAAAAGAAGAAAAAACTCTTAATGTATTGAACAAGTAGAATATATGAACAGTGAATGCAAGTGAGGCTATAGCAATGCTTAGGTATTTCTGCTGCTCATGGAAAGAAAAACTTTTAAAAGCTGCATTTAATGTAAAGCTACTGTCCTACATTCTTCTATTTTTCATTAGAGAAAGTATTTCAGTGGTTGCAAAATTTGTTCCTCCTCAACAGCTGTGTTTTCCTTTGTAGAACCAACTACACAAATGTAGCCTGAGTGTCCTCATCAGAGATGTCTTTTGGAGATCCTCCATGTGCTTAGCAAAATCACTAATTGAAGCTGATATTTTGAATATGGGTCTAGTTGAATCTGTAGTTTGGCACAAGGGCCTGTTCTTATTTAAAAGCCATTTGTGCTCCACTGGCTTTTAACATGAATACTGCCAGTAAAATTATTTGATGTAATCTTTTCAGAAGATATTTGTCTCTGAAGTGCCCAGGCTGACCCCTGTTTCCCATGGGCTTCTAAGGAGTCAGTCGTGCTCTACTTGGGGCTGCTGAGCTGTGAACAAGCTTTGCTGCTGATGGAGGCATCAGGAGAAAAAATGATTTGAAAGAGATAAGAAAATTGCTCTCACTAAACGCCAGAAGCTTTAACCAGTTGAAGGTGTTGAGCTCAAGTCTCCCACCCTGAAATGGGATTTCTATTATGCTAAGAGAACCTGAAACTGTCATATGCTACTTTCCATGAATAAAATTACATTTGCTATCTGGGGCCATCTTCCTCACCTCTCTCTTCTAGGGAAGAACAGTGATGTAGCAAAAAGAAAGACAGTTATATTAGAAATAGTATTGTGTACAGAGATGTCACTCAAGGTACATCAAATAAGTATTTCATAGATAGATATGAGTTTTCTTTACTCATATTCTAGGCTGGGCAGTGATAAGCTGGTTCCAAACCACATAGTGTGGCACTGTGTTTATATTACTAAGCCTATTAAGAGCATGTTTATTTTCAATCATATCCTCCAACTCATATTTAAACTTCCTTCTTTCTGAAGTTAAATCTATGGTACTGAAATGTAGTCTTTGGAGAAAGTCTCCACTGATATTTCTGAAAGCATATAAACATTGGAAATCTTGTGAGAATATCTGCCCTACTGAGTTTTCAGAAAAGCAAGAAAAATTGTTCCTGCAGCAGAGTAAAACTTCTAGGTCTTGTCTGATGAGTAGTTAAGACAAACACAAATGCTATTTGTCAAATTCAGAACGGTTTTCATCAGGGCAAACAGTAAATGTCCTAGTGTGATGACCTTAATTACTGGAAGTATCAATAAGAGATGGATTTCAGAAGGAAAAAGAGTTTGGCAAGTCCTGCAGTCCTGCCTACTGTGCCTGCCAGCAAAGCTAATCACTCTTCCCTCCAACCCTGCTCACACTGTATTTGCAGCAGGTAGCCCTGGCCCCTTATCTCACCACAGTTTTGACTCTTCTCCTTCAGCTGATTTTTACTCATCCTCCAAAATTACAGACTTATACAGTGACGTATTGATGCTGAAAGAGTTGTTCCTTTTCCCAAACTCATTGTCAGCCACTCCTTTTTGAATGCCCTCATTTTTTCCCCTCCATTTCTCCCTCAGTCACTGCTGTCAAATTCATATAGTCCCCAAGGTCTGATTAGTCCCCTCATTCTCTAGCTCAGTGTAAGAGCTGTAAAACCAAAGCCATGTGCTGATATTTATCAAAAGCGGTTTTATTTCAGCAGATCTTCTGATGGAAGAAAAATTGCTCAACATAAATCAAGCCATGCTTAGTATATTTAGGAATATTACTCCTTCCTGTGCCCTGCAAAACTAAGTGTACCTCTGATGTAGTTAATATGGTATATTACTGTGCAGATGAAAGCAAATTTATCTGAGAAAATTTCACACATGCACTGGGTAGCCTCTTTTAGTTTCTCTAATTTTTGGTACTTACTCATTTATTTCAGTAATTTTGAATTAATCATTTGGACATATATGTTGTCTGGATAATGCTTAAGGGTATTAGTCACTGTGAACCAAGGGTCTTTTTCCCCACAGATATATTCACATGGCTCCTTGAATGCTATTACAGATATAATAAGACAGAAGCCTGCTCAAAGTTTTGCATTATTTAAGTATTTATTATTTAAGCATAAAAAGTCTGGTAAGTCTTTAAGGGTTTAGAGATGGGTAATTTTACTTCGTTCTTCATTCTCTGTTACAGGGAGAATTGTTTGGTTCCAAAAGATTTTCCTGAATGGTAACAGGAGACAGGCAAATTGTTCTGGACAAACTGAGAATCTATCCGAATCAAAAGATGAACCTCTGTACTTAGTGTGAGTTTTTAATAACTCAGGGATAACAGTTGTGTTTCCTATGCTTCTTCAAAGGCATAATTTTCAAAATCAGCTCTTCCATTTGTCTCCAGTTTTAAGCATAGCACAACAAGTTGTTTCAGATCTGTAATAGATACCACACTCACAGGGATGATGGTACAGAATTTTTCACAGTAATAAAAAGTGCCTCACTTAAGGTGCTTACAGTTGAAATAAAGACTACATCCTAAAGCTTATCAAGACTGACAAGCCAGGTGCCAATTAATCCCCAATTAAATTGATGGTTTCTTATCTTGTGAACAGGATCTGGACTGAAACCAACTAATTACATATGGGCCACTATGCACCATTAATTGGATAGCAACATTTTTCTGTCATTATGTATTGGACTAGATCAAGTCAATGACAACCTAATGGTGAAAAGTTCTTTATACTACTATCCAGTGCTTCATTTGCTAAGCTTGCAGAAGAATACCATTGGTATTATCAATGCAGTTACTTTAAGAAGTGGTAACAATAATATCGCTGATAATTACACAACAATGATGATCATGGGTCAGGGAGAAAAGAGAGGTAGCTTGAGGTCATTATGATGGTTTCTAGAAAGTCTCCCATAAGTTTCATTTTACTCAGAACAAGAGCTCTCTGCTTCCATGCCTTTGGATTCCTGTGGATGTTATAAGGAAAGCTACCTATTGTAGCTATAGGTTCTGAAAATAACAGAATTCAGACTCTGGGAAAACAATAGTGAATTTAGACTCTGGAAAGGCAATTATTAAAAAATGGAACACCACAAAACTGACTTTCCATATATTGCTTTTCTTAGAGGCAATCTCTTCATATTAACCTTTTACTTTCTTTTTCATTCTTTCCAGGACCATGAATATTCATGAGATGTTATTCACTGTACCCTGAAATTTCACCTACTGGACTAACTTCAGGTACTGTACCAAACTTCAGATTTAAGACAGGTTTGCTCCAATTTTCCCAGCTCTAAGTAACTGACTAAAAGTTTTCATTGTCTTCTTTCTTGTTGTAGGTGAATCATGCCAAGAATACTTACATGAACATCTATGGCAAACCACAGAACATGCCCTCCAAAAAAGGAAAGCAGGCATAGAGCTGAGTAGTTTGTGAATTCTCTGAGCAGAGCTTAAGCAGCCTGAGAGGGAAGAATGCCACACACTACTGGTGAGAAGAAAAAAATGGCAGGTTATTGTCTGAGATGTTGGACAAGATCAGAACGGCCCTTTGGCCATGCAGCTGACTGCGAAATGTAAGCTAAACAAAATCATTGTTTAAACTGCACGTCATGGGCAACTGCTTCTCTGCAGGAGACATGGAGCAGATGAATTATGGCATATTTGAAAACAGTACAGAGCCTTGCAGAGCTGGAATCTAACAATGCTGGATAAAAGCATTGTGTATTTCTATATAGAGTAAATGAAGTGCTACGGACAGTTTTAGAAAACTAACACTGACTGCATTGGCTTCCATAAATGCTCTTTTATTAATTTTTATTGTTGATACATGTTCATTCAGTAGCTATACAGAGACAGTGTTTTAAATTGTACTTTCAACCCAGTTACGTAAGCTCTATGGAAAACTCAGATTTAATTTTTTTCATTTTAGAGCTTTCTCTAAAAAAGGAAAATAAACAGAAAATAAGAAAATTTAGAAATTTACTTTTCAGAAGGGAATTTTACTTTCTAAACAAGAGGGTAGAAGGAGGCATGGTTGTAAACAATAGGTTGTGAAGGTTTAGTGAAGATAATGTGCAGTGCTGTTCAGTGTCATCAAACAGGAGAAGGAATTTTTCCTTTCAGCTGGATTGAAATCACTCTAAAGAAAGCTACTATCAGAGAGTGGATCAGCCCTGTCCCTGTAAGTAGCACTTCATGAAAAGGGAAAATCAGAAAAATCTTTCACTGTTTCTGTTTTAAAAATGAAAAAAAGTGTAATTCAAATAAATGGAGACTTTGTTTAGCAAAACTGATAAACAGCAGACAGAAGGGAATTTAGTATATGGTTTAATGTCCTACACCATTAATCCCACTTATAATTACTCAGATGCCTTTACTATCCCAACAGAAATGGGCTGGGCCCTTAAGGAAGAATTTTTCTGTTAAGCCATTTGGGGATGCATATGGAAGATGTTGAAGATGCACTGTATGTGGATCCAGCTAAAAGAGCAGATATTAAAGAATTTTTTTTTTCTGGGAAAACTATCAAGTAATTTAAAAAAAAGAAGTACTAAATATAAAAAAAACAGTGAGGAAAAACCTCCATTTTGCTCTCATCCTCACAATCTGCTAAACTAAAAGAATTCAGAAACCTAATTAATGCAAACAGAGCAGTTCAAATAATACTATTAAAAAAAAAAAGGTAAACCAGAACATAACAGATTGATATAAATTTCTTCTGTTTTAAGGAGGGAGTGGAGCAAGCTAGAGGTGGGAAATACCATTTAACAATCCCACTGAAATACTTCTGAACAGTGTGCTAAATGAAACTGTTATAATTATTCTCACAGGCACTTGGATACCATAGCAATAAGCACAAAATTGCAATAAAATGGGAAAAAAGGGTCTCTAAAAAGTGCAGTGGCAATGCAGTTCAGACCACTGTTTCTAAGGCTGTGCACTTTTGTATTTGTATCAACATGAACACTGAAAACCATCCCACAACCTCATGGGTTTGTTCAGCACATTTGTGCTGCTCAATTGAATCGATTGTCTGATGGCACCATTTCAGGCAGAGTAAATTTTAGGACTGAGAAAATATTTTGAAGCTGGCAATGTATTTAGTAAATCATGTTTAGTTTTTTCTTTGTGAACGTTCTGCAAAACCATGCAGCACTCCACAAATTCCTGCTTCTGCTGCGCTCTGACCTCTAGCATGGGCCTGTCCTGGCTTTTGGTGCATATTTCACTTGTGCTGGGTTCCCTCCTGCTGTGGAGCCAGCCATAGGGAAATGAACATTTCTTCCAAACAAGGTACTTGGACTGGTAGTTGTCTTTCAAAGTAGCGGAGGAAGAGGATAGATTTGACTCTGGTCTCACTGAAGACATCTTTTCTTTCCACACCCTAATGCCAGAGTATGTCACACTCCAGGTAGATTGGCCCACAGTTGCCTTCAGAAAACTGTGCTGACAAAATGTCCTGTTAAATAAGAGAACGGACAGCTACTTATCTGTCCTTCCTGGGCTGAGCTGTCAGTAAAGTATTTATGCAGCACACCACCCTGTCCAGCCCTCACCACTGCAGGGACCCATTGCTCTCTCCTAGTCTGTTTGTCCTCCCTTTCTACCATTGTAGAAAAGTATTTAATCTCTCTTGTTGAGGCAGTATCATTTATTTTGTCTCCCCTGCCATCTTTCCTTTAATTCTCCATTTATGTCTCAGAAATGGATGCTTCTACAGAAGGGAAACCAGGAAGATGTGTGAGTTGTATGCTTGGCCACAGAAGGTTACAGGGAAGCATGTCTCTCTATGTGCAGAGACTCCTGCAAGAAGGAGGCCCTCAGTGCAGTCCTCAGCAAAGGAGCTGGCCTCAGAGATCCAGCCAGTGAGGAAGAGAGCCAGCAGAGAGAGGTAGCAGCTATCACTACGGGCTCATGGTCAGTGAGGGATCGTAACCGATGTGAGTAAATTTCTGGGTAGTTTGGTTAAGCTTGTTTTAGGTACTATTCTTTTTTATTTTGAATTGCCTGCTCCAATACACAAACAATTATTTTGTAGGACTTGACTTGCTTAGAGCCAAGTGTACTGCTATGAAGATGCAGTTAATTTGGAGGACTTCTCTACAAGTCTCCAGCTGCAAAATATCTCGGATGTTGCCTGCCTCCCAGTGAGTCTTTGGCTCATGGCCCAGCCAGCTGAGACCTGTTTCTTCCTGAGCTGGTTGCAGAAGGTTTTAAAATGAGGGAGAGCCTCATTTGAGAGGCTTATGTGGCTGCAGTATCAGTGCAAAGCCTTGAGAAATGAAAGATTTTTCTTTAAGAAAGGAAAATAAATATGTTTAGTACCACACCAAAATAAAGCTTGCTAATATCTGATGGGCATGAAGTACGTGGAAGTTTTAACATGTGTCCTGTTCTCCTACTTGGTGTCTGGGGAATGGCTTTTCTCCCAGATTCAGTCTGTTTTTCCCATGACCACATCTATCTAAAAGCTCTGCTCTCTTTACCTCTAATTGTGTGTCTTTGAGTTTTGGTCAGTTCTGCCATGTCTGGGCTTTAAGGCACCTCCCAGGGAGATGACAGTGTCCTTGCACCAAGGTCCTTAGAAGAGTGGAGGCATGTCCTCTTCTGCACGGGCATGTAGCATGCCTGCCTGCTGGGCCAGGTGCCTACTTACTGTAATGCAGTCCAACATTGCAAACAAGCTGATGATAACTTTTGTCCACTGGTGAAGACTTTCCTGCTTCAACTCATATTCTTTTCTTCTCACCCATCATCCTTAAAAATGTTACTAATTAAAGGAAAGAGGCACATTTTCTCTATGAGTTGCTGGGTGTATTTGACTCAGAAGTGGGCACCTGAGAAGCCTTCCTGGGCAAAGACCACTGATGGTGTGGATGTCAAGAGTGAATGTGTCCCATGCATCAAACCAAGGTAGCCTCAAGGAGAATTAAATATTTGCTGTGTGGACCCATACAAGGATTTCCAGTCTCATGTAATCATAAGGGTGCTTGAAAAAAGAACAGTTGATGTACTAGGTTCAAGGTGATTTGTAGTGGGAGGAAGAGCAAGCTTATAAGGTAGGCAGGGACTTCTGTAAAAAGCTGGCGAGCTAATGAACTGCTTCCTATCTTTTTGATCCTGAGTTGAGAGAGGGAGGAGATTATTTGAATTCTTTGAAAATATATAGTATTCAGTGGAAGAAATATCTATCATCACTTTCTTCTCTCTATGACAAAACCATGGAAGTCCTAAGAATTCGCTAACCACTAAGGTCAAACTGGAAACATTATAGAAGACAGTAATAGTAACATTTAATGAGGATTCAGTTATCAACACAGTTGATAACTAGCTTTTTGAAGGGTTACCATAATTGGATTTTTCTCTTAACAAGCCTGTCATTGACTGCTGGCACAAATTAATCTCTGTAATCCTGTTCAGGAGAAGTGATCTATCGTCTTCTGCAGTATGTTAGAAAGTTAAAGCCAAGTTCAAAGGATTTGACTTTTGCATTTACTTCTTTTAATCAGCACCACATACACTAGGGCAAAAAAATTTGTGAAGACATATGTATTTAAAATACTGAGTGCATGGAAGGCCACAAAGGGCATGGAAGGTTCAATAATACTAATTTTTATTCTTTGTGAACCAGCAGAAGTCTTTACTAGCATTAGTTTTAATTAAATTGGACAACAATATGTTTATTCCTGTTGTACTATGCTGTTGTTTGCCCATGCATGGAGCAGCAGCTCTCAGTGAGAACATGAGCTCCTGGGTAGATACATTTTCTAAAAAGTATTAATTTCTGTAATTGTGCACTAATAGATTAAATTATGAACTCTGGTGTATTGCACATACATTGTGCGGTCGTAATATTTCAGTTATGTCTTTATTGCAAAGGTTAAAGGGCATATACATCGTATTACACCAGCTAGGCTTTTGACATTAAGGATTTGTGTTTACCAAGATTAGCATCAGAAAGGAATGCTTGTATTGAGAGATCAATAATTTAACTGAATTTAAGTTGAATCAATTGTCTGGTTTAGGCTTTCCATGAATTGGACGTGATAAGCTTTAAAGTTTTCAAAGTAGAAAATTGACTATCTTGTCCATCAGAATTAACATTTTGAATACGACAGCTACTTTTTCTTGATACTCTTTACTAAGATCCAAATGAAAGGACTACTGGAAAATGTATGGTAAATTACATCTAATCTTTCAGTGTGCACGTTGCTGGAGTAATTTGAAACAAATAGCCATTACAGTGCATTAAACTCCAAATATTTCTTCTGCCATTACAATGCACTAAAACCCAAATGTTTCTTCTAACAGAAACAGCCAGGGATAAGTACTATAGTATTTCATGTGTTTAAGATAATACGCTCAGATAGTCTCTGGAAAACTAGATCTTGAAATGTAAAAGGGAGAATGTAGGTCATACACAATACTGATGTCTTAATCAAAAGGCAGTGGACACACTACTGTAGCAAATCAGAATAAATCATTCAAGGACTTGGAAAGCGGGCTGAACATTGTCAAATCAGATTAAATGCTCCTTAACCGAGGCAAGAATAAAATTTATTGTGGGAATTGACCAGTGATGCTAAATGGGGCCAGGATTAACTACACGTGATTGCAAGTAGCAATGGGCAACTTCAAAATTTTCATAATTTCTATATGCTTTGGATAAACAGCTGAAAGCTTAGATGACTGTGTGAAGACCATCCAAGTCATTTGAATTGGAGGAACTAACTGGAAAGCTTTCAGAAACAGATTTTTCACATGAGATTTGCAGTGCTACTACTAGCTCCAGTCTTATGAAAAGTGTTTCTGAGAACACTGTTTCATAATATTCTTGTTCCTATTCAGAAAGTATATGTAGGAAAAGAAATGTACATATGTATCAGAATCCCCATGTAGATTCTAGAGATCTTAAATATTTAGGGAATACAATACCTTTTGTTTCATTCTTAGTTCTAGAAAGGACAGATTTAAGCTTCCTTATCTTATGACAGTCTACAATAGCAACTTCTGATCATTGCATAAGCTGTAGGAACATTTTTTGCATTATCTTACAGTGTGAGTTGCAAAATGTGTGTTACAAGTCTTCTGTTTCCCAATTTTTCAGTTTCAGTCTCTGTAGGAATTCAGTCTCTGTAGCAGAAGATGACTGACTTCCAGGAGGCTTGATGGTACTGCTGGGCCACAGTAAAATATTACCACTCACCTTGGAGTAATGTGACAGCTGTAAAGGTCGTTATTATTTCACTTTCACAACTTTTGCTCAGCCAATACTTTTACTCACCCTTTACTAGTCCAATAGCATATAGAGTGTCAGGGCGGCAGAGCTGCCAAGTAGCCAGTTCAGTGCCTGGAGCTGTGCCGCTGGCTGGGCTGATGGCTCAGCATCTCAGCACAACACCTCGCTGCCTTGTAATGCTTTCTCTGTCTACCCTGTGTCTGCCTGTATAAATTGTAATTCCTAAAGCTGGACCATTGCAGCCTTTAGTTGAACAGGGATGTTCCCTAAGCTGAAAAGTAAAAATGAAACAATATTACCAAAACAAGTATTAAGTCAGTCCTGAGTAACAGCAGCAGCTCTTGAAAACAGATGCCATACAGGTCCCAACCAGACTGCCGTTAATTAAGACAGTGCAGACATCTGGGTAGAAAATGGATATACCAAGCAAAAAAAAGAGATGAATTAGCAGTGGTGGATCTTAGTTACTATCTATAGGGAATCTGCAGGACTCAAAAATTGATGAGACAGATGAGAAAGTTTTTTGACTAGCTAGAAGAAAAAATAAAATGGGCAGTATTTTAATAGAAAAATTTATTTTGTTAATAGTGCAATTTCATAGAAAGCTCTATTGCTCCTGCAGCACAATCATATGCTGGTTTTGTACAAAATTACCTTCTCAGATCTACGCAACATAGGTCGGCTCATACTAAACGTAGAGAGATTCTGTTGACAATAATAGTTGTCCTTTGAATGTAGGAAGATCATAGTATTAGAACAGCTTCCTTGGAGAACTGTAAAAATGAATCAGACTTTCACATTCAAAAGCTATGCAGTCTCACCCTTTTTAAAATGTCCAGAAAAGTTAAAAAGACTTTTTTCATATTGTATTTCATAAAATTCTTTTTATGTCTTTCACTCTCTCTTTCACACTAACTCTCTCTTTTTCTGTCTCTCTTTCCTCCCTCTCCTTTTTTAAGAGTTCAGGGGCAATGCCTCTTCCAATTTTTCATCAGTAAAATTTCATGATGAAGGTTGGCAATTCATAATTTATTTTTCAATTTCCATAAATAGATCACATCTACGTCCCTCCTATCACTTTTTGTAAGTTCTTTAGCTTCTGTTATTCATATAGAAACTAATGGTTATTTTTTAATTGTATTGGGTTTTTTTCATCATTAGTATCAACTGATGATGTCTCTATCATCAGTATGCAAGCTAATTGTAAGGGGTTTCCTATATTTTGTTCTCCTATGATACATTCTAGAACAGAATCTTCATTCCCTATAACTCAATGAAAATTATGTATCTTCTGAAAATATGGATTAGACCTTTGTCCTCCCATATGATTGTTCCAGAGAAACAGCATAACCTTGAACATTTTTTTTTCCCTAAAGGGAGCTTAATGTCATCAGCAATAATATTAGCCTATTGCAAAATTTGTGCTTTGTTTTATCTTTTTTTTTTGTCCAATATTGATATATTCTTTCTCCATTTCATTTGGGCTCCTCAAATCCTGAACCAATGCCATGTCTGGAATCTATGCTCTAGTCATTCCTTGCAAGTCCTTAATTAAAATTCGATACACAAAATAGGTTTTTGCCCTCCTGAGGGAGAAGCAATGATTAGCAAAAAACAAACCAGCAAACGTGGAACATAGGTAAAGTCTGTTTTCTGCTAATGTGGGCTAAATGGTAGTGACGATACAATTGAACTACATCAAGGAGATAGGAAATTGATGGAGGAGAGTGTCAAAAATACTCTTGCTCACATAAAGTCCTTCTCACCAATAACTCCTATAGACTACAAAGGGAGGGACTACTGTAAATGTGGCTTTTTGTTGTCTTGGAAGTGAATCTTGGAGTTGAGGAAATCATAAAGAAACATACAGGTGAGGAAAAGAAACACTTGGACAAGATAGAAAGGAAAAGTAAGAAGTGCATTGTGTACAGTCTTTTGATACATGATTTTACTTAGTTCTACAATGTTAAGGATATGCTTACAGGAATATTTGCCATATTCCTTCAAAGGGAGTAAAACCTTAATTCACATGCCACAACCATCTTTTTCAAGACTGAGGTTTGGGTTTTATTCTTTCTTCTTTTTTTTTTTTTTTTTTTATACTGGATGCTGCAGACTACAATGATGCTCTAAAATTTCAATGCAACCACTAAAATCCTTAATCTGTTACCATAACCAAGAATAAAGAGCAAGGTAAATAAGTGGAAAAGAAATTATTATGTTAGAGAGTAGACATTATTATTAATTCAGAAGGCCTGATAAAAGCATTTAAAATTTTGCTTCTCACGTATGAGTCAATTTTGAAAAATATAAACAACAACCTTTTCCAATTAGAATAAGCTATTAAGTTTTGGGGTTTTTAAACTGTAATCTCTATATAAACACATAACTGTACTGTCTGATTTTGTGGTAGTACTGCTTCATATTGTTTTTCGGAATACATTTTTATAGTTTAATATCTATGTTAACAAAGCCGATGCCCTAGAAATAAAGCACAAATGTATCCCACATTCCGTTTATCAGCTATGTTTGATTTTAACATTATTATATATTATGTTTGTTTCTCTAGGTGTTTCTTGGTTTTTTCAACATGTGGCTTTCCTCCTTCACAATTCAGCCAGTCTGATCTCTTGTGGGATTTAAAGCACAGAATATGCCCCCCTCAACATCTCCATGGAAGTGGATTTGGAAGTGGGGAAAGGTACAGAAGCAGAGGCATTGCTGGACCAGAAAACCCAGAGCAGGGATCTTTCAGTTGTCCTTTCAATACTTAAAGGAGGCCTGTAAGAAAGATGGGAACAATTGTTTCAGCAGGGCCTGTTGCAATAGGACACGGGTTAATGCTTTCAAATTTAGACTAGATATAAAGGAAGAAAATTTTTTACGATGAAGGTGGTGAAACATGGGAACAGGTTACCCAGAGAGGTGGTAGATGCTCCATCCCTGGAAACATGCAAGGTCAGCTTGGACCTGATCAAGCTGAGCAACCTGACCTAGTTGAAGGTGTCCCTTGCCATTGCAGCCGTGATGGGACCAGATGACCTTTAAAGGTTGTCTCCAACCCCGAACATTCTATGTTTCTATGGACAGAGACATGGAAGATAGCACAGAGCAGAGCAAAATGTGTTTGCAAGACACTGCGCTAAATTTTGTGCCTAATGATCTGAATATTATCTGTTACCTCATGAATACAGAATGAAAACTCTTGAATGGTATGTATTTATCTCTCACCATCAAAGATTAATTATCTCTTCTCTTAAATTTATTTTGTAAAAGGTTAATTCTGTTGTTTTCTGTTTATCTACTTCATGCCGATGCAGGGAGAGATCGAAGAACCATGACTCTAACGTGTCAAATATGTGCCTTGAGATAAAAATATCAGGAATCACATTAAAAAGGGATTTAAAATATGGGCTTTTACACTACAAACTATTACCATTTTCATAGAAAACACAGTGGTATTTTGCAAATGCACTGCAAATGCAAGTGTGAGATAAACAAAAAAATTGAAACCACTGCTGTGTCAATAAGTTTTCCGTAAGTAAGGTTTCCAGCAGCAGTGGAAAGTTCTGCCTTCAAAAAGAAAGAAATATCAGGTTCAAAGGACCTGTGGCAGGAATGGAAAAACCTGGGGTTAAATTTTTATTCTCTTGATAAGGCAGAAGATTAAAAAATTTAGGTGGAATTTGCTGATTCTTTCAAGAAAAAGGAAGCTGCAAATTTGTTATGAAGAACCAGGCGGATGGGATGAAGAAAAAGGAATGTCAGAAACAGCCAAGACTGAAGACAGACCATAAACTGATTTTGATGTTCTTTTCTTTCTTAGTAAAAACAAATTCCATGGGCGATGTAATGTGGATGGTATTTGTGAGTCAGGCTGAATAACATATCTATTCAGACATATTTACAGTCAAAAATCATTAGGATAAACAGTATCTATGAACACACAAGGTATAATAAAGATTAACTCGTGCATCAGGCAAAGAGGACTTTGTAAAGCATAGACAAGATCAAATGAAGATTTCTTCATGACCTCTTACTCTGCTCAAGTCTTCAAAAAGGAAAAATTCAGAACCTTTCTTACACAGCAGGGTCCTTAATTTGGGGAAAAGTGAACTCTTTCTTAAGAAACTTTGAGTTAGAGTACTATTTTCAATAGCAAATCACTTTTTCAACTTTATATCCAGGAGAATTAGGGGACTGGAAATAAAGTGAGTTTTTTTACCTGAATTATTAAAAATATCTTGTGGTTTTCACATATTCTCATATCATGTTTTGTAGATGACTGGATATGCTGACACACAGTCACAAGATATATTAGAATTCTGATTTCAAGGGAGTCAATGATGCCTAAATGCATTTTGAATCTCAGTCCTACACCAGATCTAGTGTAATACATTTGCTATGTTTAATTTTTTTTCACTTTTAATCTTTGATTTCTAGAATTGAGTGTTTGCCCTAGTAGCAGTTAAATTGGAAATATTTTTTCTTATTTGATAATAATAGAAAATATAACAAATGCAAATTGGAGAAATACATGGTTTAAATATGCATAAAATTAATATTTTTAAACCTTTGTTAGCCTCACGCATTGTGTATCTTAAGCACACTTTGGACCTTAACTTCCAACAATTGTGCTTGACAGATTTCTTCACCTCTATCAAGAATTCCCCATATTTTATGACCCACAGGTGATGGATGAGAAATTATAGCTCATGGCAGCTGAGCATCTCTGACTGTTCCCTTCTTTGATATTTATTTCTAATTTGTTGTTACATTTCTTTTCTTTTTTTTCTTTCCAGAGCTTTCTTTGGGCTTTTTAACAGTTTTACCTGGGTTTATTCATCCCCTTCTGCTCATTTTCAGAACAAAGAATCAGCTATTTGGGAGTCACATAGCGCTTGTTAAACACCTGTTGCTTATAGACATTTAGTTGATCATCCTGCAAACTATCCTGTCTTTAATTTATTTCACCTTTGTTTTAGTCTCAGGAAAGATGTTGGCTTTAAACTAAGACACTGTTAAATCCACAGGTGGCTTCTAGTATTGTTTTTTCATTGTCAGATTCCAAAACAAACCTGGATATATTCTCTGGTCATGCCTGCAGTCCCTAGGACCGTATCTTAGCTGTTTGAATAGCACTGGATTTAGTCTGCAGTCCCGCCAGACACAGTCAGCTAACAGGCATTTGTTCAAATTTTTAGTTAAAGCACTTGAATTCAGAACTCCTCAATACTCGTATTATTAACTTCAGATACTGGGGGTGAAAATGATGAAATATCTACGTGGAAGATTGTACAGCTCCTCTTGGGAGCCTGAAGCCAGTTGCAGTGGCACAGATAAACACAGAAGAAATTTGTTGAGCCAAAGTATGTATTCCATCAGGGTCTCAAAAATTTATAACAAAGGTAGCTTTCATTAGTTTACAGCCTGAGACAGGCTTAGAGAGGGCCTGTTGGATTGTGGACACTGTGCCTTGTGGAAACCTGACCCCCCCAGCACATTGGTTGAATTAAGAAGATATCAATATTAGTATTTCCTACTTATTTTAACTATACAATTACAATGTTCTGTTTTATATAGTTTTTGTTAAACTTCTTGCTTTTTAAGGATTTTGATCTATCTGATCAGCATCCTCATCTCTATTCTATCTGACCTCTAGCTCTACTCGATCCTCTAACAACACAAATTTTCAGAAATGACGAAGATCCAATCCCAGTATGATTTCCTTCATAAAGTAACTTTTTCTTCTGGCCCAGAAGAGCAATATAGTGTTATTCTCATCTACAGCTGGCTTAGGAGTGCTGAAAAGAACTAGACTGTCCCAACTCTGTTACCAGTGAACCTGACGCTCCCCAGCGCACTGACACAATTGATCAGCTGAAATCCACCACAGGCACCACCAGTGTCAGATACAATCCATCTTTCCTGACCCTTACTGAGTGTTCTCCCTTGCCAAGGCTGAGTAAAATGCTGCTCACTCTTGTTGCTACACCAATACAGGCTAGTAAGGCCCTAAATTTTCAGCTCTATCTCCTATTCTTAAGAAATAAAATAAAAACCAAACCAAACAACCCTTTGATGAGAAGCAGACCTTGACTGGTTTGTCACAAGTGATGAAAATTTGTAAATGTGTAAATGCCTGGAAATACAAGCCTAGGATTAATATTTTGTATCACTATCACTGTATGTTTGTTAGTTTGCAGCCACATACAAACCTGTACCAGTCACAAGGGAAATGTAATATCTAACTTCCTATGCCTCTCTACTTCATCTGTATTACTTGGTGTCAAAACATCATCCACAAAGTCTTTAAAAGCATTCTTCAATTAAAGTCAAGGTGTAAGACTGTCTATGCCTTTCCATAGAATTTGTAAAAAGTCCTGTGAAAATCCTTGGGGGAATCAGTCTACCGAGTGTCAACAGAGACCAAAAGTGCAGACTCAGTGTTGTTATCTAATAAGTCTGTAGAATCATAGAATGTATTGGGCTGGAAGGGACCTGCAATGGTCATCTAGTCCAATCGCCCTGCAGTGAGCAGGGACATCTTTAACTAGATCAGGTTGCTCAGAGCCCCTTCAAGCCTGACCTTGAATGTCTCCAGGGATGAGGACTCCACCACCTCTCTAAGGGGCAATCTGTTCCATTGTTTCACCAACCCCATAGCAGAGAATTTCTTCCTAATGTCTAATCTATATCTACTCTGCTCTAGTTTAAAACTATTTTCCCTTGCCCTATAAATATAAGCTCTTGCAATCAGTCTCTCCCCAGCTCTCTTCTAGGCTCCCTTCAGGTACTGGAAGGCTACTATAAGGTCTCTCCAGAGCCTTCTCTTATCCAGGCTGAAAAACTCCAACTCTCTCAGCCTGTCTTTATAAGAGAGGTGCTCCAACACCCTGATCATATTTGTGGTTCCCATCTGGACCACTCTAACAGATCCATGTCCTTGTATTGCACACTCCAGAGCTGGATGTCCTTCTAGGCTCCCTTCAGGTACTGGAAGGCTGCTATAAGGTCTCTCCAGAGCCTTCTCTTATCCAGGCTGAAAAACTCCAACTCTCTCAGCCTGTCTTTATAAGAGAGGTGCTCCAACACCCTGATCATATTTGTGGTTCCCATCTGGACCACTCTAACAGATCCATGTCCTTGTATTGCACACTCCAGAGCTGGATGTAGTACTCCAGATGAGGTCTCACCAGAGCAAAGTAGGGGTGCAGAATCACCTCTCTCAACCTTCCGGACACGCTTATTTTGATGCAGCCCAGAGTGCGACTGACCTTCCAGGCTGCGAGCACGCATTGTTGGCTCATGTTCAGCTTTTCATCCACCAATATCCCCAAGTCTTTGTCCATAGGGCTACTCTCTATCATATCATCCCCCAGCCTGTACTGATATCAGGGATTGCCCCAACCCTGCTGCAGGGTCTTGCGCTTGTTCTGTACATCTAATCTTTCTCTCTGCTGTATTCCATACACACATTAGTGAAATCACATTTCCTACTGAAAATAACTGTTTTTTCCCTGTTCAGACCTAATCTTGTGTGTGGCCACTGGTCATTAATATCTTCTGTCTACTTTGCTCATGGTATTTCCCATTGCCTTTTTCAAGCTCAAGAGAGTATTCTGTTCTGAAATATAAAATAAAAGCATATGTTCCCAACTCCTCTTTTGCCTTCAGATTATCCAACAAAATTTTCTAATTCTAATTATATAATAAACAAAGGGAGGAGACTTTGTCTCTGGAAACTTTCGAGCCAGTTTTCAGAAAAGCAGTAGTTTATACTAATGAGATTTGACAGAGAGTCTCTAACAGCATTGTGACATATCTTTCTAATTTAATTCAAGTACATAGTTTAACTGAGGGATCAGGATTTAAACAAACTCCTGTAGATTCCTGTATTGGTAAGCGTGTTTCGATATCACTGTTACCTCTCCAATATAAGAAAAAAAAAAAAAATTTCCCCTCATATTCAATTTTTTTATCTGTAGAGAATGGGTCATTTTATTCATCTAATCCCTTACACACTAGAATGACAGTTTAATGACCATTAATGGTAAATGAAATTTCTCTCTATGGTGAGCGTGATATATGTAGCTTTCCTTTAGAAATAGCAGTTTTCGATTGATTGGAGAAACTTAGTCCTCACTCTACAAAGTCCAAGAGTTGTTCAGGATCTCCAAGGCCACATTCATGCTTATAGCATTTACAAATGCTCAAAGAATACAGTGAAAAGCCATTAAAAATTATTGATGTTTCCCTGTCATAAACTGCTTACTATCTTTATTTCCCCATGATTACCTCCCATTTCCTTGCAATGACTTATGGAAAATATTTTTCTTTCTGTATACATAATGGCATGTAAAAGGGGAATTCTGACTATGACCATCATATGTTAAAAAACGCCAATTAAAAGTGGATTTAGGTTAATTTTTATGTGGTTTTAAGCTAGTCATTTTTACCTGTGATCAAACACCAAATGAAAACTTTAAATAGCTATTCTGTGTGAATAGTAATGGAAAATACAGTATTTTAAAGACATAGGAACAGATTAATTTTACTAAAATAGTATAAATAACACTGGAAACTACTCAGTAGCACCTGCAGCCTAAGGTAGCATGACCCAGTTCTAGAAATTGCTTTCACAGAAACACTTAAGTCCTTGTGATCTAAGCATATGCCTGAAGCTGAGTGTGTAGATGTGCTTTGCTTAATTTATTCATAAATCAGAATTTTTTTATGTGTATACATATAAACACATACACACAAACATACACCTGTGTATGTGCATATTTATCCCTATCTATTGATTAAAAACTTAGGCCTTCAGGGAGGTAAATCAGAGTACAAACTGAGAGCATATCATGTAACTGATACTGAAAAAAAATTCTGCTTATGGCGGGGCTTAATCTATCACCTAGAAGGGCTCAGCTCTACCAGAACGTGAAAACCATTGTTCAGAGGGTTTACCTGTACTAGGGCATTGCTTTTCCAAGGGTTGTGCTTCCGAGCCTAATGTCATAATCTATGATTATTCAGTTATTTAGGGAGAACCCCCGAGCTTAAGGACACTGCAAAGGGCAGGAGTAATCATTTTCTGTCTGTTTAATCTTTACTAACTCAAACTTTGAAAGTGAAGTAAATGCATGCAAGCCCCATTACCCTTAGTGTCCTCTTTGTCTCCATTTGCCTCTGCACATATTGACCCAGTGCAACGACAGATTAATGGTGACATTAAATGAGGTATTAAATTTAATCTTCTTTACTTGATGTAGCAAAAGTTCCCTTTCCAAATCGCCTTTCTTTAATTTTTGCTTCAAGATTGCCATTTTTCATTCGCTGACTTTATTCATGCTAGACCAGGCCAGTGACCTAAAACTGCCAATTAAGGAGTGAAATGCTAATCACATTTCTTCAATTGAAAGCATCAGTGTAAAAGCTTCCCATGCATTATTTACATTATTTTCTGTCTCAGGGATTCTCCTGCTTCCTCCTAAATGAGTTCAAAGAAAACAAACACAATGGCTTATTTTGACTTTGTTTATTACAATCCTACCAATTGGTAAAATCCACCTATAGCTGCTTATTCCTGATTGTCTTACAAAAATTCTAGCTTCAGGAGGCCAATTCACTACCCAATGGACTTATTAGCCATTTAAGAGCTCTCTCTCATGATGTTTTGTAGTCTTTTTTTTTTCCTTATAATGTATTAATGGGGTGTTTAGTCTTTAGGTCGGAAGACTATTAACAGTTTCACTATGGGTTACACAGTGGTAGTGTTGCTAAATGATGACTTCTAACATGAAAAATGAGTCACCAGCAAAGTCTCACTACTAATATGTGTAGCGCCACAGGCTATGTGACTTGATTCCCCATTAGTTACTTTATACAAGACTTTCCTATCTAGTTTTTAGTAAAATCAGCAGCTTTTGCTAAACTGTCAGAAATGGTTTTAGTGCGGGACTTCACATTTTTTTTCCCTAGAATAAAAAATTAGTTGAAGTTTCTTTGAGAAAACATTTTAAAATTAAAAAAAATTCCCAATTTAAAATATTTTCCTTCTTTTGGAGAAACTACATCCTTTCAGTAAAATTGTTCATGGAATAATTTCTCAGCTCTAGGACAATTGCCCCTGTGACAGCATGACTCTAATTCTAATTTTGCATCCTGAGTTCCTACCGATGGAAATGTCCACTGAAACTGCTGAATTCATCACAGCACATGCCAAAACCCCAAAGGCTCAAGTCTAGGGTGTATACACCTATTGTATGCACAGCTTATTCCATAAACTGTCTAACAAAAATTGTGGCTGTTGCTTTCAGATGTGTTTGAATCCCAGCACCATTTTGCAAATTTTCAGTGCTTCACTATAGCATGAAAAAACAGGAACTCAGTATGTGTCAGTCAGTGGACATAGATATTAGAATATTTTTATTTAATATTAGAATATTTTTATTTAACATATCACAAGCTGAATGCTGCTTGCCTCTGACTTTGATATTGGCTTTTAGTCACTTCATCTCATTTTATGTAAAAGCATACTGCCAAAGCATTCTTTATGGAAACGTACAATTTATTTTAAATTAATCGTATTTAAATAGATCTACATTTATTTTATCAAATACCAGTGAAAGGAAGCAGAGTGTATGCACCTAGTTACTGAAATAAAATAAACCAAAGAATGAAGCAAAGGGAAGATGTTTCAAGGAAGATATTAGAGCAGATTTTGGGAGCATCAGTCATTCAGTGCTGTAAACATGAAAGGGCTTACTCTTTGATCATATTAATCCAGAAATTATTATGGTGCACTTGCTCTGTTTATTCTCTAGGGAGTCATTCACATATACAGGACTTTCCATATAGCATGAAACCAGGGAGTAAACTCCAGGGCACATTTCAATTAGAAAGAAGCAAACGTTATCAGGGGCAAATCAGGAGGCAGCTGTGCCCTTGGCACAAGAAGCCTCTGCTCGCTCTCTGTTCACATCTGCACTGAGCCAACATCTGTCCTGCAAGAGGAGAGGAGGAGGCCATCCGTGCTGGCTGTCAGGGTATTAGGAAAAAAGAGTGCATCTGAATCTCTCCTTAGGAAACAGTAGTGACTAAAAGAAGATTGCAGCATGCTAGAAGCCGGTCTCTGCTCTTCCCCTCCAAAGATAAATAGAGATGCTGAGGGGAGGTGGAAAATGAAGGAGTGGTGGTGTGCAAATAAGAGTTGCATGTCTCTGTTCGGGATGCTTTTAAGATAAGAAGATATCTAAAAGCTTCAGTTTAAGAAAGAAACCTTTTTAAGTACTTCGATGAACAAAACTATGTAGCCTGTGGCAATAAAATATTTACTGTCATCCACACCTCTGTTCATGGAAGGTAGTTTTCCTGTCTCCTCATCCGTCATCACAACATGATCTGAATATTACACTTAGGACAGCTTTATCCTTACGGTACTGGTTTAAAATCCCTTTCTTTTTGCAGTGAATTGATACATGGGAGGCTAGATGAATGTTTTGAGTACTAAACCCCCTAAGTGACAGTGTTAATATTTACAGAATTCTCCCCTTGGTTGAACATGGTACTGTACTGAATTTCTCTGCTCCTTTACAACACCAATGTTACCTTGTGTTTTTCAAACTCGATTGTATGTAGAAGTTGTTAGGAGATGACAATGTTCTATTTAATTAAATATTCTTCTTCAGGCAGCTTGACTACGTGAGGTTTCTAACAGGTCACTTCTAAGCATTCCTCTCCTCAGCCACATGACAGTCAGCTTATATACTCTCTCTTCAGGCAATTTTCCCATACATGAGGTTCATTCGTGAACTGGATAAACTGTCTGAAACCAATAAAATGCAATTAATTAAGTACATGTACAAAGTGCAAGATGTCAGCATAAAAAGAAGAGTTAGAATGAATAAGGTGGATCACAGGCTGAGTAGCAATCTTCAGTGTCATGTTGTTTCCAAAAAACCCAGATCTCAGGCTGTCTGAAATGTGTGTAAAACTCAGAGTATTTCCATTTTAATAAGGCTGCAGATAAATTACTGTGTTCAGCTTACTTGTGACCTTTTAAAGAATCCTGAGCAGGCAAGACTTGATCAGAAGTCTAGAAAAAAAGGAGTATAAAGAAAGATATAAAGACCTGGAGTTGTTTAATTTAGAGGACAATGCACAAAGAAATGTTGCAATGACAGTCTTCAATTATATAAAACCCTGGTTGCTACAAAACTTTTCCAAAGGATGACAGGAAGCAACAAACTTAATTTGCAGTAAAGACGATCTAGATGGTAGAAAAAAAATGTGCTGACTATAAGGGTGAGGATAAAGAGAATTCATTGCCTGAGAAAGCAAAGGAGTCTAAATCACTGGAGATCTTACAGAAAAGATTAACAATTATCCATCAGAAATATCTGACATTTAGTTGGCTAAAAATCTTCTGAATATCTTTCTGGGTTTACTTAGAGTTTCTAATCTGGAAAAGTTGGGTTCAGGGAGACAGTGTAGAAGAATATACATCACAGAAAGAACAATGTGCTCTTCCACCTCAAATTTTGTTCTCTGTGACAACTGGAAAAAAAAACCCAAAACAAAACAGGTAACACAGATTTTCTACCTGAATAGTAGAGGAATAAGGATTGCTTTGTTGAGAACATTGACTGCCTTTCTCAGCGTAGTTGGTCTTAAAAATGTAGTCAAAGCAATGCAAAATGTGAAGAGAATCCAAATGTTCTAATGGAGTAAAACCCCAGATATTAGGATTATTCCTTAAGATTAGTTAAAACCAGATTCATTCATCCATGAAAATTTTACTTTACAAGAAAAAGAGGACAGATCCATCCAGGTACTAGCTCCTCTTTAATAACATTTTTCTTTTAGCTGCTATGTGTTAAAAATTGTTAATTCAAAGCTCCCACTGTTCAATCTCTTAAATAGACCTTTAAAATCCCATCTCTGTTAGAGGAAGCTACCTTCACTTTCAGGTGAATCTTATTAAAGGGGCTATAGAGAACTGCCTTTAAGTGAAAGTCCTAGCTGCTAAGCATGTTGGCTGCCCTCTTATAAACGCAAAGGCAAGATTATAAAAATTGAATATAATAATAATAGAAAAAACACACAAAACAAAACAACAAAAAAAACTCCACCACAATCCTCACAGTATTTTCTTCTCTCTAAGTTTTGACATTGTGAGAATATTTTGCTGGTTTTGTGATGGTTTAGAATTGCATTAAGGTATTCAGATAGACATGAAAGAAAAGCTGCTACATACTCTGTACTCCTGTATCTACTGTGTTCTAAAGCACATTATAATTGTTACTTTTTCACTTTCAGGGTGTTCTACTACATAAGTCTAATTTAATAGTTGTTATACAAAGAAAAGCTATATGTTGTAGGTTGTAAATCATGACATTTAATAAAACATACTGTAGCTTTAAAATCTCTGAGAACCGCAAGTGTTCCCATAAGGTTTTAGGGGTGGAAGAAGACTCTCTAAGTCCTGAACTGATGTGTGACTGAAGAAAGTGATCTTATCTTATTCTATACAGGGTGAGAACAATTTCATTTTTATTTGTGAATTTTAAAAATCTGAAGTGTAATGTACATGCCACAGTACTGCATATTGTGCAGCTTAGACTTGCTATTGTGAAAGCTCAAATCTCACAGAGAACTTCAGGACAATATTCCCTCCTTCAGTCACATGCTTTGTCCTTTGAAAGGAATAATGTGGGGTTTTTGGCTAAAATTACTGTCTGATATGATGAAACATCATCATAGGGAACTATCAAAGAACAGACCTCTATCACATGAGTTTTTAAGAAGGACTAACAAACATTCTTCAGTCTATAGGGGTAGGCAAAATAGTTAGTGTGGTTTGGGTATTTTTAAGATACAGCCTTGAGACATGAGATGTAGAAGGAAGTTTAGCAGATAGCACAGTTATACACCCATGATATTCCTTTGGTGTCAAAAGCATGTGCCAACACTCTGCCCAACATTTGCCTAACCAGTGGCTCTAATGAACCCTGCTCTCCTGGAGATGCTTGACATGTATGGAAAATTCTGGTCTGGGAGTTGCCATGGCTCTGTTGTAAGAGGGTGTGGACAGGAAACACACCATCTTTTCTTCAGCCATAGGTTTCTCCCAGGGGAAAAATATTGTGGTTCAACTGAGACAAGTTGCTTCAGTTGCTGAAAACGTTTAGAGATGGCCCATTTACACTTCTGACAGACTGTGTGCTGTTGAAAAAGACATTAACTGACAATCAAGAGCTGATGGTTCTGCTCTGGGCCTTCACAGCCTTTCATCAGGCCAGGGCCACCCAGAGCAAATGTAGCTTTCCTCATGATGGGAAAGATTTAGTACTTTTCCCATTAGGTTACCAACCCAGTTGAGAAGGGGAAATCATGCCACCGTATCTACAGGAACATTTGAAGGCTGTGTAAAGCTGCTACCCAAGCTGCCCTGGAAAACCCCATGGGACAGAGCCAGCTCCCAGGCTTTAGTGAATGTAGCCCAGAGTAAGGGAAGGGTCCTGTTTATGAAGCCCTCAGATAACTGATGGGGTGGTAGGTTGGCCTTTCCTTCTGAGAGAAGCTTCTCTCCAAATTGTCTCAATGGCTTGATTGCTTCTAGCACCAAGAAAGGTTCTTTCCTTATCTAGACTGCTGTATTTTCTTTTAATGTTATTCAAAATAAAAACCCATTTAAAAGAGAAATTGCCAGTGCTGCAACAGTTCATTTACTTACCCAAGGGAATGAAGAGCTTCTAATATGTAATTCGCTGTGTGCTAGGGTCCCTTTCACTGACAGAAAAAGTAAGATGCTTAGAATAATGGTTACTTTTTCCCTATAGGTACCAGTGAATGAAATGAGAAGTTTAACGATATCTTGTTACTCTGTTGCCTATAGACTGTAAGACTTGGATTCATAATTGCATTAAGAACCATAGCTTATGCTGATCATTAACAAGGAAAATTTCACACCAGAGATTCATTGTACTAAAGACCAGTTAAATTACAGTATGCATATGCACATTACAGATATTATGATTCATTTCTGGAAGGCTTTAAAATACTGTAGTTGGAAAAAATTATCTTATACATTTCTCTCAGTGTAAAACTAAACCCTGGAAAAAGATTACTTAGTGTTCGTGGTATTTGACTTCTTTCACTGTAAAAATCTGTCGTTTTTCTGTCACTCTCAGCTCCAATTACTCTGCCAGTTTGCCAGTGACCGACAGTATAAATGTTATGGAGGTAGACTTATTAATACTTTTTTGCTCAGTGGAACAGTATCCCTCCTTGGCTATTCAAGCAAAATAACAAGAACCAATGTCAAAAGTGGATACATTGTCACTGAAAGTGCCCGTAAACTAAAAAAACCTTTAAAACAGGTAAGCAGAATTTTCTACTCTGGCCTGCCATGGTGAAGACTAGAGGAGAATAGTACTGCAGGAATTACATATACACCCCTCTCTTTTGGACATGAAATAGATTGAATTGTTGATAAGATGTAATTAGGAACCCATCTTGCAGTTATGCATTCATATGAGAGATGACTGCAGATCAAGGGTCTACCAAATAATTAGTTTTTCTTAAACATGCGCCTAATTAAATTGCAAGATATAGCAACTCAGATTCTCTCCCTGAAGTGCTACTTAAAGGGTCAAGGAATAGGCTTCAGATAGATCCTCCTTCTGGGAAATCAATGTATTCCTCTTTTTCCTGAGCACTACACAACAAATTTACTAATTAGTCAGGACAGATAAATGCCTTTGTTCAGTTTGAAAGAGCCTGTTTGTGTGGTGGTGGTGTTTTTCTTTTTGTATTGATTTATTATCACTAATAGCTACCCCTTACCAGTTTTGCCCAGGCAGTTGTTACCCTGGACACAAGCGCCACAGCAAAGGAGCTGAAAACATAATTCTTGAGGAATAGACATGGTGCGGGATCCTGGCTTTCTGACAGATAAGTCTAAATAATGTATAAAAAAAATTGTCAATGGATAACTCTGTAGAGCCAAAAGAAGAGATTTTGCCAGACAGAACCAGGAGAGTACCAGCCTTGCCCGTAGAATTTAGTCTGAACACTAAAGGCACGCTGAGAAAGCTGCAGAGACAGAGTGCTGGCATGGTGTCTCAAGATGTAGATATGTATTAAGAGAATCTTACAGGAAAATAGATCTGAATTTCCTTATCCCAGAAGTGGGTCAGCTTCAAACTGCCTTTAGGGGAAAGTATAGCCTTATCTCTTAGAGTGCTTTAACATTCTATAACAATGTGTAGCAGGTTCAGACAAGCATATGAAGCAGAATTTGCTTCCTGACCCCTGTATTGATTTGTGCTTATCAAATGAACAATCCTATGCAGTTAATCATGTGGATATAGTTTATTTTGCTGTGCTTTTATTTGACTGATGAAAATATATGTAAATCAGAGAAAAATAAAACAATCTTTCACTGTCTTTTATTACAAAAAGAAACAATGTGTCTAAAAGTTTCAGCAAATAGCAAGACTTTGGAGACTGTACAGTCATAATGTTGGTAATGAATTTGTCTCCATCTAGGTATGTGGATGAAACCTTGACTGATTCTGATGGTATATTTTATGGGAGCCACCAGACTGAGGATTGAATTTTAAGTTCAGATTTACAGTTCACACTCTCTGTTGTTTTAGTACCATTTATGGTAATTAATGCAGCTGTTTTGCTAGAACTTCCAATGTCCTTCTGAGCTGGTTCTTGTTTCAAAGGCAGTATTAGTAATTGGCCAAAATTCTGTGACATATCTCCAATTGTAATGCAAAGACAGACTTTTATTTTTATTTTAAATGGATGTCCATAAATATATAATTTTGACTGTGGTTTGGGGGATCTTGCAGGTCTTTCAGTTGGTAAAACTTTAGGATAAAGTCTTGCCACTAAGAATCCGGTTTGGATCACACACACTCAAAATTGTGTACCATAAGCACATTTTTTAGGTAGAAAGGACAGCACCAAGCACATTTTAAGGACCAATGTATAGTTTTGTTTTGGACTGTTGCTGGTTATTTCTGTGTCTTTCTGTAGGCTCCTACTGATGCCTTATGTCATCCCATGCATGGCTACTGCTGTTCTTTAGTATCAATCTTTCATCTTGAGTCTAGTCAGCTTCACGTTGCACCTCTCTTTTCTCAAGAAATCTAGGTGTGTATTATTGATTTCTTTTTTTAATAGATTTTTTCTACTTCTCCATGCTAAACTAACTCCTGAAGAACAAACAGATTAACTGCATGAAGACTCCGATTACTCTGCTCTTTTCTCCCAGTTCATAGAAAAACACATGAAAGTTGAAGATAGGCAAATATGGAAAAAAATAATATGTGTAAAATGTTACAAGAAACTACCAATGCAAGTAAATTGTTCTGAGTTTCCTCTTTAACCTTTTTGCAGTCAGGTTGCATGTACTTTTAAACTCATCTATTTTTTTCACAGAAATTTCATTACAATTTTCATTTAAATATATTTTCATTTAAATCTATGCACAAATCCAGCAGATATTTCTGACTTGCTGTCATTTATTCTTTGAGTAAGAAATTAATTTTCTCAACACTTGCAAGTTTATTCATCAGTCTTAATTTAAATTACTAAAAGTTAACACTTTGAAGAAGTTCACTATCTGGATTATCCATTTCTCTGACTTAACTGAATAATTCTGACAATTTTTGTATAGAGAGAGTTAACTTTAATCCTCTGCCAAGGTTATTTGGATAAAAGTAGGATCCAATTAACCTTCATTATTAGTAGTTGAATCTTGCAATTCATATAGATTCTGAGTAGACTCATTAACAAAAATGATAAACATAGGAATGCTGTGACTGACTATGCTCCATGTAACTCAAGCTATTGCTGTGTTTTTATACCAGTTTATAATTCTATTATTATAATAATAATTTGGTGGCTTAATGTAAAGTATTACATATACAGATAGACACATGCTAAGGGCTCTTGTTGGTGGATTACCTGCCCAACTCTTGCTGCTCTGTGAATGCTCTGCAAGTGCAGTCCCCTGAAAAATGCCTATGGCTTTATTTCCTCAGTTCTGCCTTAAAGACAAAGGGTATCAGGAATACTTGAGAAAGAACACAAGATGGAGACTCAAAGACATAAGGAATCTGGCATTGCATCTTCATTGAGGCATCTACTACATGGGATGCTGATCCTGTTAACACAGCAGTCTAAATGTGTGAGTTCATACAGAATCGTGTCAAAGTCACTGCACTGCAACTCCATAACTTTACTCAAAGGATTTCCAAGCTGTATTTTTTATTAGACCTCTCCAGCTGCTGCTGAAGCTGTACTGTTCCACTGAACTTTCCCTTAAAACATATATATTTATTGTATGCATGTGAGACTACTGTCAAGTAGTTTGTTGTTGCTTGAAAGAGTTGTGCAATTGCACTCTATGGCAATCCCTTCTATTTGCGTATTAAATATTAATTTAATTTTGTTTTATAGAAGGACTATTCTCATATATATTACACAAAATGGAATTACTGACTTTTTTATGTGTGTTCATAGGATAAGAATATTTTAATTATCTTCAAATCAAGTATTGCGGTTGCAATAAATATGAGTCAAAGCATAATGTACATCTGAGTTGCACAACTATTATTCTGACCTATGTTAGATTTTTGGGGGGAAGAAGAATGAGAGTTGAGGAAAGTGAGTAAAAATGTCAGGATTTATCAAGATTTTACAGTCAGATCACAGCTATCTGATAATTTTGATGATGTTTGCTCTGATACTAATGAAAACGCACTAGTGCAAGTTTCTAATTAAAATGTATCTTTTTTTCAAAGCTTTACTCCCCTGTCCTAAATCAACAAACCAACCATAAAAAATCTGCCTTTTATGTGGAAATGTTTTCACAGTCATAAAATATGTATTCTACATGCTTCAGTGGAAGACTCTCCAGAAGCGGGACTGCTGAATGTGATTTCAGAGACACTTACTAGGACCAATAATGAACTAAACTTTAGCTGGAGATAATCATGTAGTAGTTACCAGAAAGAAAGAATTGGAGTAATCAAATACTATGTTAACAGTAGGACTGAGCGTACTAAGAGTATTTGTATCTGTATGGCATATTGTGTGGTGCTGTTTGGTGTATTAAATAGGTAGGATCACTTTGCTCTTCTGGAGAACACAGTGCAAAATTTCTGGAAGTACGACGGCAATTAATACAATCAAACTAGCAGAATCTGGACAAACTATGAGATCAATTCCTATGTGTCTGTCTTTTCAGCTAAGGTGCAAACTGAATTTCATATAAAATTTGGCTGCACAGGAGTGGCACTGCAGAGCACCTCATAAAACAAAATCAAAAGGTAGATTCCTGACTTCTAGATCTGACTTCTAGAATTTGCCTTTTCATAAACAACAGTGACCTCAGCAGTGAGAGTTTTTTTCCTCGTATGAGATGGATTAATACATTAATGCAGCCTTTCTCTGAGTGGAATCAAAATGCCTTGAGACAGCTTTACCAAAATTAACCCATCCCCACATTAAAGAGAGACTGGTCCATTGAGGTCATTGTCAATGTGAACTAATAAAGTAATGAAGCAGCAGGCTGACGTATGCCTGACCTTTCCACAATATAGTTTAGACCTAAACAAACCTTTTCTTTTTCCACCTCCTCCAATATTCTTGATTCATTCACTTTTTAAATGCAATATATCTGATTTTTCAGTTCCACATAAAACAAAGAAGTGGATTTATGCTTGGGCAAACTACCAAAGCAGTGTTACTCATCTTGTTTTTCACAGGAGTTAAAGGTGACCTGTGAAACCACAACAGTTAAAAAAAGCAAAACAAAGAAAAAAATGCATCGTGCACATATGCGTGAGGTCTCTCTTTTTCTCTCCTCAGAAGGAACCCTTGGCAGCATATTTGGGTGCTGTCTCACGATTGCTCCTGTCAACACCAGCTGCTGGGCTCTAGGTCACGTTCTGTTTCATTGTTTAAGTTGGAAAACTTGTAAGCCTAAGAGTAAAATTACGGCCTTATAAAACAGTATCATCTTGTTTATTCAATGGTAAAGTGCTATGTCGTTCTATCTAAATGTAAAAACTGTAGCACATAGAAAGTGGTCCATGTTTTTTTCCTGGAGTTTTTTGAGGGTGGTCTTTGTTTCTTAAGTTAATGATCTTTTATGACATGAAAATTGAAAGGGCAGAAGAACATAGAAAAAAACCTGCTTGCACAGAATTTTGTACCTTTAAAATAGCTCTTTCTTTGAAAAGTTAAGTAGCTTTGCACTGTCTTATACAGGGTACATAGATTTTAACAACATTAAATATATTTGGAAAGTAATGTACACAGCTTATAGGTAGTTAATATTTGTTCCTTTTGCAAAACAGAGAAGATAAATTTTTACACGATTCACTTCTGTTGTCATTGCTAGAAAGAACAGGAAAATAAACTTGCATCTCAACAGAGAACTTAATTATGTTTCTTTGCAAACATAATTTTCACCTGTTTTGAAGCCTGTCCAATTTAAATTCCTATTTTAATCCTGAAAATGCAAGTTCGCTACAGGAATCCCACATATGGCATTGAAAGAGGTAGTAAAGAGACTTAGTATTAGCTTTTGATTTCTAAATATTTCGCTCAGTATTTAAGCTGCATCAAACGAAAATAAGCTGGAAGATCTCATTCCAACCCCACTTTGTGGATATTGCAGAATTGTTATATAGTTCAGCTGTTTGGCAAAAGCAGCAGTCGCTGTTTAAAAGCGGTCCAGAGAAGGAATTAAATAGATGCCTTTGCTTCAGACAGAAACGTGCTATAAGACCACATGTTTATTTGGTCTCTCATACCCTGTGTTGGAGATCTCTGCTCTAGTGAGGAGGGTACTACTGGTGTTTCAGCCCAGGTGGAATTTTTGAAGGCCAGCCCTATTCTGCTCCCCCTTCTTTGCCTTCAGATCTGTATTTAGCTGTTCCCACGGTCTTTACGATTCTTACTGTTGCGGTTCATATTGGAACATCAAGATGAACTATTAATTTGTAGTCCCTTGAGTATAACTAGGGGAGATGTGAAAGTTCGGTTCTGCATGCCTTATTTAGCAGTCTGCAAAATGAGAATGAGAAAGGTTTTCTAATTTTCTTCTAAGTTGAGAGCAGGCCTGTTTAAGCCTCAAGCTGTTTTGAATTGGTTTGCAGAATAAAAGCATACTGAAGGGTTGCAAGCGCATATGCTACAACTTTACTTCCTAAGAGGTTTGTTATTTCACAGGTCCATTTTGCATATGAAGTTTGCATGGGGGTAAAAAAAAGACAAAGGGAAGGGCCAGTAATTAACTCTATTTCCGGCTCATTCAAAAGGCCTACTCTGAGGTAATTCAGAAAGTTCATTATAAGCTTGCCTCTTCCATCCTTGTTAGAGTAGTGCTTTACTTCCCATGCAAGCAGACTGAGCTTGTCACCTGTGACAGTAGAGCCATTTGCAACCTTTTCTGTGCCCTCTATTTTTACCCCCAGCTTCCGTAGCTCAGGTAGTCTACTTTCATTTCCATCACTACAGGTGCAACGGTGATACAATTTTTTTTCCCTAAGCCTGAGACTTAAATTGATTAAATTTTTGTTTGTAACTCCTGACAGAGTATCTTCCCAGAGAAGCACATTATTTTAGAGCCCATTGTGTTGGGATGCGTCACAGCTTATCCAAGCTATTGCTTCAGGCTGTCTGCAAACTCTGGAAGATAATAGCGAGTTGTCTCATTATGCTGACAAGTTTTCCTTGACGTTGCCGAAGAATAGAAGACTACAGACTGATTAAAGCACAGATCATGGCATTTTTATTTATTTTATAACCACCTCTACAGCATGCAAACTTGCATGAGATCCTGTGACAGCCTCAGGTTGTCCAATTCTTTCAGCATAGTACCAGCTGTTGGCTAGGAGTCTATGAAGACCTGTGGTCAGCTAGTAATAAATAGTGGAAATACAGTCTCCCACAGAGACCTGGGAGGAATTTAGACCTTCTGAATATGGCTACTAGTGTTGATACCATAATCCGTATTTTTCAGGCATGTACTATTGTTCAGGCTTTCCTTTGATTATTTTGTGTCGTTCTAGAACATCTCAGTAAATCTCTTTCATCTTTTCTCTTTAAACCTCCTAAAAAGTAAAACATTTTCTCTGTCAGCCCTCAGCCTTATATTAGGAAAAAAATCCTCTAAAATATATGTCTGAATCCAAGACTTGTTTCGTGTGAATTCGGAACATTAAATGCCAAGTTCAAAGATAGAATCTGTGGATCCGTTTTCATGTTTCCTGAGGCACAGAAATGGTCTCCTGCTATGTATGCAATAGCAAAACCTTTTGAATGTACAAAAGAAAGTATATGGGAAAAACAATGACTGTTGATTCTGTTTCTGAATGAACACAATACCCTAATTCTTACATATTTCCAGTGTTATAAGAATATAAAATATTTTTTTGCATAAGAATTATTGTAAAATTACTTTTATATTAAGTATTATTTTCCTTTCTCTCTTTCCTGGAATTCTGACTTGCAGCTAAGAGTTAAATTTTGCCATTAAGTAGGTTATAACTACCTGTCATAAATATTTACTGGGATATTAATTTATGGATAATCACAAAATTAGAGTATATAACGTGGCCAGCAGAACTAGAGAAGGGATAATCCCCCTGTACTTGGCACTGGTGAGGCTGCATCTCAAATCCTGTGTTCACTTTTGGGCCTCTCACAACAAGAAAATCACTGAGGTGCTGGAGCAGGTCCGAAGGGCAACAAAGCTGGTGAAGAATCTGGAGAACAAGTTTTATGAGCAGCATCTGAGGGAACCGAGGTTGTTTAACCTAGAGAAAAGGAGGCTGAGAGGAGACTTTATCACTCTCTACAACTACCTGAAAGGAGGTTGGAGAGAGCTGGTTGTTGGTCTCTTCTCCCAAGTAACTAGCCATAAGGCAAGAGGAAATGGTCTCAAGTTGCAGTAGGGAAGGTTTTGATTGGATATTAGGAAGAATTTCTTTGCCAAAAGGTTTGTCAAGCATTGGAACAGGCTGCCCAGGGCAGTGACTGAGTCCCCACTCCTGGAGGTATTTAAAAGATGTGTAGCTGTGGTACTTAGGGACATAGTTTAGTGGTGGACCTGGCATCTCAAGGTTAGCAGTTGGACTTAATGATCTTAAAGGTCTTTTCCAACCTAAATCATTCTATAGTAATACTTACAGACATGGCCTTGCAGCCCTTCTTTTTACTGTAATGGCATCACAGGTTTAAATTCAGATTGCACTCATTTACTGTTAGGTGTGTGGAAACTTTCGGATGGTCAGCATAGTGCTGTGAACTTAAGTTGGTTATTATTGGGTTAGTAGTGATTTTAAGATTTATTTCTGCAATGAACTCATTTAAGGTAAAGAAAACTATGGGTTTTTTTCATAACCCAGAGTAAGACTATGCAAAGACTCCATTTAAACCAAGACCTCCAAAATCTTACCCCAGGCTTCCTATTTATTATATGTATCTATTTTATTTTCAGTTAAATACTTGATAGGTTATTAACAACATTCTCTGGAAAGTTGAGTTAGTTGGAGATTGTCTTGCACTCTTTGACTTCAGCTGCTACTTGCAGTTGCCAAAGCATACAAATGTGAGAATTTTCAGAGGACCTTTTCCTCTAGATGTTTCTTAAAAAGGAAAACTAAAATGCAGCCAGAAAATACAAGAGGAGAAATGCTGCATTATGTCAGGATTATGAGAAAGGGAACACTCGCCTACTATGGCTGCTTGCTGTACTGTGGTTGAGGTCATGTGTTTTCTTTGGCATGGGTTTTTTTTGGTTTTGTTTTAATTTTTTTTAATGTATTAACTCTCTGGAGAACAGGAAGAAATAGAAAGTCTTAGTTAATTTTCCTTTTCTTTCAAAATAGTAACATATGTCAAGGTAAAAACCTCCAGAAATTCTTCTTGTGCACTTGATGTATATCCTTGGCCAAAGTAGGTTCATTATGGATGAGGATATTTCACCACAATCACGGAATCGATTTTTTGTCTTAACTGATATCAAGCACTGTTGGGTAAATTTGTTCATCTTTAACTACCTCTGTTTTTAACTTCCCTCCTGAAAATTTTAGTTCATTTTCTGAAGAAAAACAGAGTTAGACATTTGCACTGTTGGTCTCTGTTTCTCCTCTTTTCTCCCCTTTCTTCCTCAGTTTGCAAATATTGACAAATTTGCCATATGTTAACCTGATGATACAGGTTCTAAAGATGCTACATTTTTGTAGTTATTACAAGGGTGCAGTTAAAATAGAAAGAGAATACAAGAGAGACATTATTAGCATCTTTTTTAACGAACTGGCTGCAGTGGGAGCTCACCTCCATAAGACAGGGAAGCAGCCAGCATTCAGTGAAGCATGTAGGTCAATGTTCTCTAACGATGGCAAGATAGATGTGAAAATAGGAGATAGCTATGTAGTCCATGTGCCTACAATTCACTCAAGTTATTCAACTCTTCTGCTCATACTTTCCCTAACTCTACACCTTGCCTTAATACTGAGCTTTGGAAACATGTCATATCAGTTCTACTAAGATGTGTTGGAAATGTGATGTTACTGAAATTGGCATACAATAAATTTTTTCAGCTCAAAGCTTACAGCTTGACATTTTTGCAGGCAGCACCTTTTGAAATTGGTTAAAAGGACAGGACCTGATCCGTCAACTATCAACCAGTTGGAAGGTGGGTTGCTGGACATCTGATTCTTCATGCTTTTCAGTAGGCTGCAGCTTGTTTTGATTCCATCAAAGATCTTAAGGAGATTGCTAAATATTAAATATACAAATTTTGTTGTTAAATTCATCCTAGCTTTTTCAGTTGCTTAAAATGCAATCTTATAGTGAGATCTATAAACTCTAAAGCAAGAATCTGAGGGAGAAGCAATAATTAGTAGTTTCCATTCTGAGATGTTGATTCACAATCATTTACGATCCATCTTATCCAACACTATTAGAAGTCAGTTTTCATGATAAAAGATATAAAGTGATTTCTTAGGCTACACAAGCTTATAAAAACATAAACTACAACACTGTCTTCTCTGTGTTTCACTTGTGTCTATTTGTACTCTTAGTGATTAATTTCTTTGTTGTGAGGTGTTATACCAATACCTACTGTCATGCAATGTATATCCAGATATTAAGAAATACAATAGTAAGTACTGGGAAGATACTTTCAGAAATACTTTAACAAAAAAAAATAAATTTAAATTTATGCTAAAGCCTCAGTCATGTCACTCTTTAACTGGTAGGGCTTATTGCTACTAATTGAAATTGTACCACAGATTTTGGGACCAGTTTAAAGGAGCTGGTTTGACTACCACAGCTTTAGATGTAGATGAAAGAAGCATTTTAATCAGTTGGGTACTTACAGTAATATTCCATACTATTACTAGAACCATCAAAGAAACAGCCACTCCAGACTTCAGGTAACACTTGCAAGTTCATCAGCTTAAATTGTTCTTTGTGTAAAATAGCTCATGTTTAATTCCCCATGAAATAAAATCTCAGTATTATGGTTAGCTGTGATGAGATTACAAGGAGAAATAGGGGGCAAAAGGAGTGAAATCTATTTCCCCTGTTGTTGTAATATCTGGTTTGCAGGATCTAGAGGAAAATAATTTCATGTCAGTCAAATAGTTCAGGATGACTCTGAAAGTCTTCATGCCAAAGAGCTGTGGAAAACCAACTTAAATGAGGAAGTAACAAATAGCTCAAAATAGGCAATTCCCTTCACTGTCTGATAACAGATCCCTAAAAATTACAGTGCCTGTTTGGAAAGAGGGTTGGAGAAAATGCCGTCACAAAGTGCATTGTGTATTGTCATGTGTAGCTATTGAAGAAAACTGATAATGCACTGAAGATGTTGAGCTTCACAAAACATGCATGTAGCTAGAATCATGTTTCATGTTCTCAAGGATGTGTTGGTAACAGAAATGAAGACTATAGGCAGGAAGGGGAAAGTCTGGACTTAAACTCTGGAGAAACCCAAGTCATTAATAATGTTTGAAATAGCCTGCATATTATGCTATCCAGTGGAATAAGCACAATAATAACAGAAATTGAAGATTAAAATAGTTGAGTTTGGAGAACTGCAGGTGCATTTAGATTTGTAATTTAGTTTTTAATCATAAGGATATTTAAATAGTTCAGGCTGAAGGAAAGTTGTAAAATTGAGGACGTCATCCAGAAAGAGATCAAGCTGTGTAACCTGAGTCTTTCCTTCTCTGATGGCTTCTCATAGGTAAGAGTACACAAAACGTACTGTTAAACTTATGTGAAAGTGCTTTATATGTATCTTTCCTTGTAAACTTTTTTTTCCTAATCTAGCTAAATGTCTGACTTTAAGGTTTATTGAACACACATTACTCTTTCTTCACTGTGATGCCTTGGTAGTTTGTTGAAAAAGGTGGATTGTGATGTAGGGATGCTTCTCTCATCTGTCGTATGAGATGGACAGACTAATCAAAGCATTGTGTGCATTTTACAAGGGTTTTCTATACGAAATATGTTAAAATGTGGCAGAGGCTCCAAAGTGTTTTCCAAAAAGGACCCTTGCTGTGAAAGTTGGTGTCACCTAGTGCTGGAGTTCCCTCTTCCTGTCTCAGACCAATGCTACCATCAACAAAAAAGTACCACAACTTCCCATTATCTTTTGCACTTCATACATTTTATTACCTGCTTATACTGTTATCATGTGTAATGTAAAATATTCTTTGACTGAGAGTTTAAACTGTCACTTTTATTAGCCTTTTAAGAAAAAAATGCCCATGTTCTTTCAAAAAATGCATACATTTTAAGGCCTCAATGTTGTACTTGAGTTAACTTATATGAATAAATGTCTGTGCATAGTTCTGTGATGAATTCTAGGAGTCAGTTGAACCTCTTGCATCATCTTCATCTTACAATTCAATCAAATCTGTTTATTAGCATTCACTTAAGAGCAACACACACCTGTATGTGTGCAGGTGAAATAAGACCATGGAGTAAGGATCTAAGAGGATTTCAGTTCTGAAGGAAACTTGAACTAAAAATTGTAACTTAAAATGTATGAAGCCTCATGAAGAAAGATGAAATTTAATGAACTGATGAGTGAGCTAGTAAGAACTTTGAATCACTTGACTAATACATTTAATAGCAATATGTTGTCCCTTTGCAGTGTTACTAAACTTTCTAATGCAGCCTCTATTACATGAAGGATATTTATTTAGATACATGAGATTATCTCCCTTAGGGAGGAAAAAAATAATTTTAAGATTATCTTGCTTATTTTATAGACACATTTATATGTTTTATGGCTCATACATAGATTGGTTCCGTACGGTAAGCTAGTTCAGGGCAAGAACAAGAATTTTAAAAATATGGAATATATTGCATGGAAATAAAGAACGAGGATTGAGTTCTTCCCCATTATCTTTATAACATCTTTATGATATAACATGAGCTGCATTTTAATAGTTAACTTTATTCTGAAACTGCTTAGTTTATGTGGTCAGAGCTACTGGACTGTAGAAACTGGAATTAGCAGTGGACAAATTGGCTACTGCTATAGAGGGAGATAATAACCCACTATAGCACCTCTTGGGATATATAAAAATAAAATAAACATAGCTTGGCACAGCTCAGTAAGTAGAAAGCATTTTATGGTCCTGTAGTTCTTATAGATCACGATTAAAGGTCTGAGTGCTACTGAAAATAATTTGAGGGGAGAAGTGTAATTAGTGTATTCCATCGCCATCTCCCAAGAAATGGGACTGCTGAGATTGGGGATACTCATTGTAAGTGCACACTCAAATAAGTCGTGTAGCAGAAGTAATAACCCAGGCTTTCAACTCATCAGTCTCTGACTGTTGACCCCATGCTCCTGCTTTTCTCTCTGTGGGAAAGTCAGTATGGGTGTGTCTTCTCTGTTTTGCCCTCAGCTTTCATAAAAATAAAAGAAAAGAAGGGGGATTTGTCTTCACTGACTTCAGAACTGCAGTGTTTTATTTGTACCTAAACACAGGTCATCCTGAGTTCCTTTCTTAAGTCAGCAACCCCAATTTCTTTGAGATGATGTAAATCAAGTCCTAAAAGGTCCTCTTGGTCTCCATTGTCATTCTAGACTGCTTTTTGAGGTTAAAATCAGATGCATATGCCCATATTTTGTCATCTTCAATCTCTCAAGAGCTGTGTCAGTGCGCCAAGACCAGACTCTGAACTCTGCTTTGGAGAAGAGGTTGAAAAGCTGCCAGGCTTCATACATTGCCCTAAGGCTCTCCTAACATGCTTGTGTTTGGTTGGTTGGGTTTTTTTGGAACTGACAGCTACAACCTGACATTTCTGCACCCATGGCTGGGGTGACACTTCTGTTCCACAGGCATATAACTTGGTCCCTGAGGCTTGGAGGTACCACTGCAGCCTTACAGGTCCCTAGAAAAAGGAATTAGAGCTAAGCTGAGATCCCGTTCCTGTGACTGGATCAGTTCATCCCTCCAAAATGTACCATGATGTAAAGAACATGGAATATGAATGCAGTCATGAAGTAGCCAACGCAGTTTTCTTGTTGATGTAGCATATATCATAGCTCTGTGCAGAATATGTTCACCTTTGTTTTCAGTAAAACAAAACCATCTCCAGTGTATACACTGGTAAAATTAACAAGAATTAGAGAGAAACTTGGAGAAAGATCTGGAACCTATTTCCCTGTTCTTTTTAATACTTTCATGCAAGAAAGGAAGCCAATGGACCTATAGGTCTATTGTGACATGTAGCTGAGAGAACACACAGACATGAGAGGAAAAAGGTATCTGGAGAATCACTGGTGGGATATGCAGGTACCTACTCTCATTCCCATTGATTTTTCAAAGTGAGTTCTTCTGCCCTGGTGACAGAACAGGCTTGTTCCGCACTTGCATACGGATTTACTGCATCCAGGCTGACTGACTGCACTGTAAGAAGTTGGAACATGTTTGTGTGAGTTAGGTGGATGCCTATAATAAGGTATAGGTTTCCTGTAGCTCTATCTCTGTTACAGAGAGGAGAGAGACACAAAACCCCACTTTTTTTACTTCTACTCCTTGCCAGACTCCTGAATAAGAATAAAGAATGAATCAAAATGCATAAACATCATCAACATGTAATGCAATAACTAATGAAAATATGCTAGATGAGGTAATCCATTTTAAAAGCATAATTAAAGGAGACTTTTAATAACTGCAATTTTTGTGAAGTACCTAGTAAACTCCTGCACAAGTGACACTTTGAAAGTCTGAAAGGCAGAAATACTCTGGCAAAAGTGATCTTTTTAGAAAAATGGAATAAAGATTAGTTGGTAACTTGAGAATGTAAATTTGCAGATTCTAGCAAATCAAGAACTGCATTCATTTCTTAATAGCAGAGCAAACCATAGTCACAGCTATTTTAGTGCCTCTCTTACAATGAACAGCTTAAAGGGGATATAGACTGCTCACCACAATTCTTTTCCTGCAGCATTTCATAATGCTCAAGTTTTTAAGTATTTCTTTTAAAAGTGCTCTAACATAGATACCATCCTAACAAGAGATCTGTTCTGCCTTTGAAGGATTACGGTACTTGAAGTTCCTGAAAGGCGTCTCAAACATATTGTCAGACTGATGCTCTGGAAAGGTTCTGTAACCTTCAGACTGCCTAGGTGTTTCTATGCTGCTTTGGGGCTTTACTTCCACACAGGGATACTGTCTGAAAGAACTCAAAGTAAAAGGAGGATAGTGTTCAATAAAGTACTCATTTTTTTTCTTGTGGAGACCTGTTCAGCTACTTCTACAGCTGCTTTTGCAGAAATCTGCAAAGAAGTTTCCTACTACAGCACTTGCAGAGATTTAATCACTGGCTTAGTTTTAATGTATTTGTCTTAGTTTGTAGGCACAGAAGACATCCTAATAATTGTTAAGAAAACAAGTCCATGATAGTTTGTCGTGTTTGTATTCTTTGTACTTCAACTAAGCAGACGTCTCCTAAGTAAACAAGTCACAGATCTTAAAAATGAAAGAATACTTGTGCTCAAAGACCATAGCCTAATGTAAAAGTCTAAAAAGCTGAAATGGGGCTCTACTTCTCAACCACATAATACATAATGGTTTGAGTGTGCAGTAACAGATGGAAATGTATCTTGTAGTACCAAGGAAAGATCTTCCTTCACTTAAATGTGAGCAGACATGATGCACAAGTGCAAATAAACCTCTTCCAAAATGTGTTACGGAATTCTTAGAAAGTCCAAAATATTCTGCAGAGAGTTTTATTACCATACAGCTGGTTCCACAGATTCTGTTTAAAAAATAGGTTTGGGCTCATTTAGAAACTCAGTGTTATCTTATATAACCACAATAGAAATGTATTTCTCTATTGGTAGGACTTTATAGTAAACTGCATAAAAAACTGATATACCAACTGATACACGAATAGACTTTAGCATAGTGATACCCATACACGAGAAATAACTTGCTACCCTTTCTAAAACCCATAACCAGAACCACTGGATTTGTGAAGCTTTAAAGTTTCTAAAACCAAGAAAGGACTGTAAAAACACCTGCAGGTGGTAAATGCAATCAGATGCTCTGTGTGGATTCATCACATAATTCCCCCAAGGAAACAGATGAAATCATTACACTGAGCGGCTGTATCCCTGGCAAGTACTGTTTGTAATTGAACTATTCCAAACATCCTGCCACTAAAAATGCATCCTTCAGATGTCAAATTCTGCTTTACCGAACAGGGTACATGATTCACCGACACAAGTCACAGTGGAGTTTTGATGTAGCTGAATAAGCCATTTCATCTAACTATTTTTCAGTGAATAGTAGATGAACATTTATTTAATTATATTTATAGTGAGGCAACACTACTCAAAACCTTCAGAAATCCAATATCCCCTTTTACAAGGAGCTATTCACCTTTCTATTGCTAATGAAAAGAAGTCATAGCCAGCCTGGAACCCTGTATCTTTTTAAGAGTGAAGGGGGAAAATGTTGTTTGTGGTGAGGACAGCCTCTAACATGAGCCCAGTGACTGTTTCCTATAAACAAGCAAAAATATTCGTTTGGTTTTCACTATGAGGTTGTTTTGACAGCTAGCTGAAAGGAGCATGTGGAGATGGAAATGATCAGCCTGAGGAATAAGCAAAATTCAGAGGTTCATGAACTGCATTTAGTAGAGATGTAGCGGGTAACCTCTAACACAGAAACCTGAAGGATTTGGCACACAAAGCTGGCAGGAGGGCTTTCAACAAATTTGAGTCAGAGTGGTATTCTACTGCTGGAAAACAGCAAATGTAGTATCTACCGTTAAGGTAGGGGAACTAAGTCTGGCTACATAAAAGACTGTTATTCGGCTATCAATAGCATGCAGCACTTCCAGGGGAAAAAAAGACCTAAAGAAAGAACTCCTTGGAAATGGGTTGATTAGAATACCAGATCGACCAGCAGTTAAGTTTTGTACTTCTAATTTCATATTACCTGTGATCCAGCAGTGACTGTTTCAAACTACCTTTGCACTGTATCAAAGACCAGTAATGAAGAAAATTGTAACCACTTTGGATGTACTGGGGGTTAGCAGAGAAATTGAGTAATGAACTTGTGCTACACAAGAAAGGTTAAAAGGAAGCTGTTTGATTAATGGTAACTTATTAACAGGTGTCTGTGCTGAGGCAAGATTGATACGAGACTTTGCCTATACAGCAGCCATTCATAAGTTTGGTTTGAACATCAGAAATATGTTTCAAGCCACAGCTATCTTCCAAGAAGAATTTAAGAAGACCAGAAAAATCTATCTTTCTTCATGAAGGAGCCAAGAATGTTTATAGAAGAGATTATACTTTAAGGGATTATATTAACTACTGCCTAAAGCAATGAGTCTATGACCACAAAAGTAATTTCCATAACACTCAGGAACTGGGAGGGGAATGCCTTACTGTGGTTGATGACTGCCCATTATTTTGAGGGTTCACTTGGTAAAGACTGTTGCTTAAGTGTAGTTCAGCTACCAAGTGTCTTCGCTGGGGGAGAAGACCAGGTCTTTTTGTTTGCCCCTGAACAACACGGAACGCTGGCAGCTCTGCTGTGTGGTAGCTGTGGATATCCAGGTCTTGGGCAGTCCATTTCCATGAACTGGAATGATGGTATTTTCCCAATGAGAATGTGTTTTGTTTGTTGACTCTGACTTACCGAAAGGTATAAGTAAACCTAAAAGAATTTTGGAAACAGAAGCTTTTTACAGTTTCTTTTCTTTCTTTATAAAGGAAACACTGTCAATCTTCTCCAGTCTGCCAGTGGGTCTCTTGGCTGTTCAAAAGCAGTCATTACCCTTGACTCTCCAATTTTTCTTTCACAAAATATTTCTGTCCTGATATGTTATCCTCAGGCTCCTGATTCCTATGAATGTGTAATTTGTGGGGTTTTGCTTTTCCAGCCCCAAAGTATACAGACTTCCTACAGTACATAGATGTGTCACAGAAAGTTTCTTTAGGTGAGGGGATAACACATTTTAAGGATATAGAATGAGAAGTCTGCTTAGCAGTTACAAGGTGAAATCAACTCCATGGAGAAAGCAGGAAAAAAGCTTATATCCAGCAGTCTTCCATTTGAACAGTCTTTAATTAGACAATTTTGAGGAATTAATTTTAATTTCTAAGTTTAGTGAAATAAGACTCCTTAATTTCTAAGTTTAGTGAAAAAAGATTTCTTTTGCTTTATGTTTTTTTGTTCTTTTGTTTTTTTGTTTTCTAAAATGGCAGCAGTTTAAGGAAAGGGCTTGAGAAAGGAAAAAGATTCAGAGACAACAACAAAGCTTTAAGTGCAATTTTAGCAATATAAAAGACAAGAGGTATCCAGTAGTGGTGACTAGTGTCTAGTAGCACTAAATCTACCATAGCAGAAAATGGGCAAGGCTATAAGAGGAAAAATAAGTGGAGACTGAGGTTGAAGCATGACCATATGAAAAACATAAAAATAAAATTGGTAGGGTTGTGGCAGTGAGGAACAACAGCTTCCTAACCTTCATCAGAAAGTAATTAAAATAAACCTGTCCATATTAGGTCATAACAAAAGCAGGAAAAATAGAAGTGCCTTAAGTAAAATGGGAATCAGAGCAGAATTGTTTCTGCTGCCTCTCCATTTGCTCTTATTCCTAAGTCAGAAGCCATCACAGGACATGCAGCTCCCTCATGTGTTTATTCCTCCCTCAACAAGCTTCAACAACAAGCACAGTATATTTAACTGCATTATTTGCAGAATTTGCAGCTTTAAGTTATTCCACATAAAATATTACATAGTCAAACTGGATTTGCAACTTATTTAGGCTTTACAGTGAGTATGAGTGGTGTGCAACAGCAGGGGCAAAGAGGACTTCTTTTAGTGTGAGACTAGAAAACCTCTAAGAATGAGGGTGTTTCCATAGCGCGAACACGGGGGTGGTGCCTGGCGTGCTCACATTGTTTGCTTTTCTATTGTGAAATTCCTCTGTGACCTTTACCAAAAACAATTCCTTTGTGTGTCTGTTCAGCAACTGTAAAATGAGGATAAGTGTATCTGCCTGCTTTTAGAGATAAAGTAAAAGACATATGGGTCCTGGGTATTATGGTTTTGTGAACTATGAAAATATCTAAAATGAGATATATATTTTTTTTAAAAAAATAAACAAATAAAATAAATAAATAAAAGCGGAGGAACAGAACTACAACATCCCTTACTTCTGGGCTACTTATTGTCTTTCTGCCTCTTGGGACCTCATGTTAACCTCCTAAATATTAGCAGGCATGAGGTATTGGCATGAGCAATTTATACATCTAATGCATAATTTCCGTGTTATCTCTCCATTCACTTCTGTGTGGCTCACATAAACAACAGCAAATGAGCTCTGTTTTGAGGGATTAAAGGTGAGCAGCTCTCCCCCCGTACCGCTTTTACGTGCTTGCAGAACTGGATCCCGCTCACTTCTCCCTCCGCTCTCACCCGCCGGTTTTGGGAAACCCGAATCGTGTGTCGAGAGCCCCATCCAGTGGCAAAGTTGCTCTCTTGCACCGAAGAGCTGTGTTTCAGGCAAAAAAAAAAACCATCGGATCATTTTTGCTGAGAAACGGCCGCAGGAGCACACATGACTGCTCGGGGTTCCAGCTCTCGCTCCACATCGGAGCCCACCAAAGGTCACCAGGAATCAGCTAGGGAAGACTTGGACCTGCTCCCGTTTACTTAAAAAAAAAATTTAAAAAATAAAAAAAGGGAACTATCTTTTAAGCTTGACTTACATTGCAGCCTGATCTGTACATAAATTGGAAAACACTTACAAATATTTCTAACGGATAAGCCTTCACTTTTTTATGAAAACGGTTCTTTGTTATACAGGAACACTTACTTCGGTATTTAAAAATTCAGTCCCCATCCAAGTGTATTTCAGATCTAGAAAAGTATAGCATAAATTTTTAAGCATTCTGATATATAGCTGAATTCCAAAGCTGAAATAACTACTGAGTAAATTCTGTTCTTGACAATTAAGCCAATGGTGCATCCAAATAAGAATGGGTATGCAGCCTTTTCATAAGGAATTCTCGTTTCTACAGTGTTTGTTGGATTAAATGTTGACACCTTCCAGCAAATCACATGTGGTAAATTATACCAATATCACTATTGTCACTATTGTATTGTCAGTCATACTCCATTGCCTGCCACTGTCTTCCCCTCCCCACTCACAGGCCTCTTTGCCTGCTTAGGTTGCAGGAGTCAGGGTTATCACTTCCATCTTTCAGGTTATTATTTCCATCTTTCATCTTGGTAAGAACTGAACACTTGAATCTCGGACATAGCTTTGAATGTATCAGCCTAACTCTTTATAATCATCAAATTCTCAAATAGTACAGCATCAAGTAAATATTTCAAGGTCATTAGGAATGAGGAACACCTTCCTCTGATTCCAGCAATCAAGCTTTGGAGTGATCTCTTCCAGATTTTTTTCAGCTTCCAATTTCTTTTTCTGTAGAAATAACTTATAAATCATTGTCTTGGTTTAGAAGACAGGGGAAAGCCTCCCTTGAAACCGGGAACTGTAAATCCCTCCCCCCCCACACACACTCCTCCGAACTGCTGTACCTTTGAAATGATGGGGCTTTCAGACAAAGATATGGGGATAGGAATACCAGTTCTTTACTGAGAGATTGCAAACTACGAGGGGTAATGATACAGGGGGAAAAAAAAAACAACAAGAGACAAATAATCCCCGAACCCGACAGAGTCAGAATACCTGACTTGGGAACAAAAAAAAGTCCGAATAGATCCAGATTACAGTCCTGCTGGAATGGCAGATGCTGCTCCGGGTGATTCGGTAGAGAAGTCCGGTGGCAATGGGCTAAAGTCCACTTCTCCGGCCAAGGCGAAGAAAAGCGGCAGCTCCAAGGTCCAACGGTGCTGCTCCACCAGGTTCTCCTTCCCCC
>NW_009726738.1:86781-113002 GCF_000703405.1 Apaloderma vittatum
CCCCCCCAAGTTCCGGTGGCCTGGGGGCGGCTACCACCAAGCTACCCATCGTTAACCCATGATTACCCACTAACAAAAGCACCTGACCCTGGAGTTAACAAGAAATGAAAGAAAAAATCTTCCAGGCGGTTTCAACAGATGAAAATAGAATTACACATTTTTGGTTACATATTGTAACCCAAGACAATCATTAATGACCAGCCTTGATTAGTTTTCTTGTACATGTTACATAAAACTAATTTTCACTACACATGGTGCCTAATGCACAATGATGTTTAACCTAAAGAATTTAGAAATCTATCCCTTTTAACAGATAGTTGGAAGAATGCTAATTCAAGGTAATTTGTTTGCATGCTCCCAGACCAAATACTGAGGCAGTACTATGTTTTTTGCAGTTGCATTGAGAGTGTAGCTCAGTGTATTCTACTCAGCAGCAAAATGCCATTGTATGATCAGAGAAGAGAGAAACAGTGATGTACAGATTGAAATGAGCCGCTGCTGCAGAGGAATACGGGGAAGGCAGGAACACACAAGCTGGCTTTGCGGCTGGATAAAGGAGTGCTCCTGGAGCATCCACTGAGTGAAAAGCTTGCTCACTGTCAGGTAGGTACAAAGGGATGAGCCTAACAACCAGCAAAGAGCATTCCCGAGGTATCATTGGCACCATTTTTGACTTGGTTGTGTTGTGAGAACTCTGAATGTGGAAAATAGGATCTGAGCTGTGAGCTAGTCCTCTCCTTGAAACTGTTTTGAACAATGATTAACCTCCGGATGAATTAGCACTCAATAGAAGCCTTATTAAAGCGAGTATAAAAGCAGATTTTTGCCCAAGTTAAAATTCCATCTAAGGAAGGCAAAATCCAAGGCCATGACTTCAGTACAAGGGTGGCAAGACTTTGGAATAAATTGCCCAGAGATGTTTTGGCTGCCCACTCCCTGGAGGTGTCCAAGGCCAAGTTGGATGGAGCCTTGAGTATCACGATCTAGTTGAGAGGCATCCCTGCCCATGACAGGGAGGTTGGACTAGATGATCTCTAAGGTCCCTTCCAGCCTAGGCCATTCTATGTTTCTATGACTTATGAAATGGTAGTACAGGCAGTATGAAAATGGTTCTCATTCAACTCGCCTTGAAAATCTGGTAGTTGGATAGAATTGAGAAACTGCTGTGCAGTTAAAAGAGACCAAGAGAGGGCTCCAAGTTGGTCTTGTCTTAGCCTTTTATTTCAGTCTGAGTAATGTCTCAAAAGCTCTGCAATTTACCCCAAAACCATTCAGGCATCTTATTCTTGCATATGTATGCTGTTATGCTTTCATTGTACCAAGCATCCTACCACAAACTAGGACTCCAAAAGAATGGTTCAGACACTTATTATATGAGACAAGTGAGAACATTTTCTTATTAGCAAGTGTTAGTCATCAGGAAGGAGGAAGTGGAAGGGCTTTTTTTGAAGGATGAAAATACCAGTCTGGTCCTATTAAAGGAAAGAAGGGGAAAGCTTGTTTTTATTACAGAAGAAATACAACAAAAGTATGTTTAGCATCTCTTACCTCCCATCCTAGAAGTGATCTTGAACAATTTGACAATCACAAAACCTGGACTTTCACAAGGTGTTCCTAAAGTCTTGGTATGCAGCTCCAGGGTAATTTGGAGAGAATAATTGCCTCTTAAATGTTTTTACAGTGCAAGCATTCATACTATCAAAATTCAGATACCTGACAGATAATGTAATCTGTTTTGTTTCCCTCGATTCCCATTGCAGTGAGTGGAGGGGCAAGCAAGGGCAAGTGCTTGCATTAGGGTCTGGCTCTGAGCCACCTCCGGAAGGTCCCCTTCTCTGTCACTGGTAACACCCACGTGCAGTCAGCACCGAGAGTGGAGTGCCTCATGAAAAGAATGCAATTACATCTTCCCACAGAGACTCTACTTGCTTTACGTGGATATTATTGCCTTTTAAAAAAAGTGCACCACCACCCCAGAAGAGGAGTGAGGTGTGAGTTATGCTAAAGGGAGCACTACCAAATCCTTCAACTTCCCTTGCACTGACTGCAGTATTAATAAGAGGGAAAATTCAGCAGCTGCTTCACAGGAAAGAGAATGAACGATTGCTCAGCACTGCATGCTTTAGTTTTTAAGCCAATATGTACAGGGTTTGACAGAGTTATTTCAGAGCACCTATTGTAAACTCCAAAAGAACAATGTTTCACTAGAAAATGTCAATTCAACAAAATCTAAATGGTACATGAGAATAGAAGGTTATTTTTAGACTATTGTCACAAAAGTTAATTATCAAGCCTACCTAGGGAACTCAGAATTCTTAAAGTTGTTGTTCTAATAGGTATCTTAAATTGTTAGAAATCCCATTTGTTTTAATGATTCTGTTTGTGAAAAACTATGACTTATTTTTTTACTTTTGATTTGAAGATGAAAAGATATTTCATCAAAAGTCCCTTTCAGACAGGAACTTCTATGTTTTAATGAGCTCAGCTGCTTGTACCATTGCCTCTAATGCACAATCCAAATCTACTGGAGTTTTTTATGTGAGAAGTTTAACTAGGTTTCATTACCTTGCATCTCCAGGGTCTTAATGTATTAATATTTCCAAAGTGCAACAAATGTGTTCTGAATATCTTGAAATAAAGCTAGTGCACTTCATATTGAGGGTATTTGCACTATCACAATAAATAAGGTGTTAACTCTAGTGAATGGTCCTATGGTTTTGCAATATGGTTTGTTTCAAGGCTGAATTGATTCTCTTTTTTTCAAAGCGAAGACAAGTACGCTTAACATTTGAGAGGAGTCTGCACCTTAATCCTACTCCAATGTTCTTTGCTGGGAAGTCTCTGAAGGATTCAGACTACTGCCCACGTTGCCCTTAAAAACCAGACACCTTCCTTTTATGTGCTACCTATGGTAAAAGCTAATATAAGTGATGTTCTCACAGAGAAGGGAAATTTCTGATGATTTTATAATCTGTTTTGCACTCCTAGAAGTTTCAGTTTCTGCTAGAAGAGAGACCCTTAGATATATCTGGCAGCATTTTTGTCTTACCCATGGAAACTCATGGGCCCTAGAGTGCCTCTCCTTGATGGTTAAGTTATGGCAGGCAAAAGAGAGAAACCCCCAACAAGGATGTTCTCATGAAGTGCAGGAGGCTCAAGTTCAGTGTTAAAGTTCAAGTTCCTCTGCCTGCTCAGACCCCTTTAGGTCCCTGAGTGTGTGCTTACACCTTTCACAGTTATATTACTCAAGTCTATGAAAAGTATAATTATCTGAAAATTGTCCTCAAAAAGATGTTTGAGGCAAGAAGAGTTAGTCCAAGAAATCTACTTGGAATAGGGGACATATATGTTCTGTTTGCAACTTAAATATATTTTTCAGCTCCAAGGAAGGAAAAAAAAATCCTATAAATTACATAAATCTAAAGGGAGTATCACATTTGTAACATTGTGGGTTTTTAATATAGATACTGCAGTTAGACCATAGCAAAAAAGAAGGAACCTCAAAAAGAGAAATTGTAAATCTTGTAGGGTAAGAAAGCTGTAAAATTAAATGATCTGCAGATAACTGTGGCTTTGCCTTCCTAGTGTCTGGTCTCACAGATTTGGGGAGAGATATGCTTTGACTCTGTCACTATTTCTGCTGACATTGTCAGTGACGATGTGCTGAGACAACTGAGAACTCTAGTGAGGAGCTGTGGTGGCATACAGGCACATTCTGCCATGCACCCATTCCAGGCAACTGAAGAACTAAAATCCAGCAGAGCATCACAGGATGCCCCAGCATAGAACTATTTTAAACACATTTCCCAGCCAAAATGATTCTGTGATTCTATAAAAAAACCCCTAAAAAAATCCCAACTGAGGTCATGATTTGAATAAGTGTCTCTCCAAATTCCTTCACAGTACTCATACATATAAAATTGCACCCAGCTCCAAAGTCAACGTGTGGTAGATTAATTCTATAACATGAATTAAGACAAGTTTTACATCTTTAGTATTCTTCATGGTAATTTTCAGGGCCTCAGCCACAGCAGAAGTAGTTGGGACTGTAATATATTTAAATGCTGGTAAAGTTTTCCCTTATTTCTCTCAAGCTGCACAAAATACATGGCCTGTTGCACTTTGACAAGACCAAAATGGCCCTTGTCAGTTTCTAAAGGCTAGATTTTAGAAACCTTTATTCCATACACCTTCTAGCTCTCTTGAAGTATGCTGTTGAAATTCAAGGCTGGGCTGGCCACTAAACTTTGACAGATGCTCTCTGTGATCCCTCCACCAAGCTCCCAGGAAAGCATAACAGGAGAACCAGGGAAAAAGACTTCGAGATTGAAAAAACTTGGATCAGTTTAATAAAAAAGAAGACAATACGACCAGTAAAGATGTCAAAATATATACATATGTATATATAAATCTGCAAATATGCTCAACAATATAGGAGAATACATTAATATAGGACCTATGCCTTTTAGAAGACAAAGACTACCCTAGAAAGGAAAAAAAAAGCGCCCCCAGACTCTACTCAGCAGCAGACAGGAGGGCCTGAGCCCAAAGTCCCCATGCTAGTCTAAAAAAACCCCAAAACCCACCAAAACAAAATAAAACAAATAAAAACCAACTCAACAAAACCACATGCTGCCCCACCTGGAGGGGAAGGGGGAAGCCAGCCTCTTTCATGAGATAGAGCTCCTCCACAGCAGAAAAAGAGAAGGTGGAAACACCATCAATACATGGAGAGATAGTAAAAAGCCCAGAGCAGTCCTTCCAGGACAGCAGGCACAAAAAGCCCTAGTATGCTGCTTAGGGTTCTTTATATACTGAGCACCATGGAAAGGAATACCATGATTGGTCCATCTGGAGCACCTGGCCCATTCTGTCCTTCCCATCTGCACAGCTGTCCCTCATCGCCCACTGTGACTGCAACCAGGGCCAGGCAGCCCTAAGGCATATGCTTTTTACTTTCAATAATGCATAAAAACACAGAAGAAAACTAATTTTAATGGCTGTACTTCACAGACTTAAATGGATTTAGGGGGTTTTGTAACTCTTAATGTTTTTATATCATGATAGAACCAAAATATCATCTTTCTGAGCTGCCATTGGAAATCATTTGGAATTCAATTTTCTCCTATTTAGAGAAAAAAGTTATTTTGATTGTGCGTCCCCCAAATTTCTTGTTAAAAAAATTACACACAAAAAATTGAATTAGTAAAGAAAAATCTCCAATTTCATAAGCAGTATTGTCATGACCAGCTGGCATTATTTGGCAACAACAGCAACAACAAAGTAAAATTTTTCCATTCATCTTTGCAAATGAATTATTTGCCCTTTAGCTGCCAAACTTTGCTGCATGTGTTAGTTCAGCTGTTGTCAAATGCTCTGTGCTGGCATGTAAATGTATTCTCTTGAGCAAATAAAGCTAGTGTGACCATTGGCCTGAGCAGATACAAAGCTGTCTTTCATCACAGTGTGGCTGTTTCATAAAGGTCAAAAAAGTGTGAGAATTCAGCAGTTTTTATCTCAGATCTATGAAGGCATTTGATCACCCAAACATTGCAGGTTGCATCTATTTTGCTTTTCTAACTTCTGTTTCCAGTCACTGGCTGTGATTTGAAGACAGCTTAGCTCTTTTTCAAGCTGCCATCTGCTAATAAGTCAACAAGGTTTCTTTTAGATATATCAGCATATAAACTGCAGGTACAAAGAGTAGCTGACTCTGCAGTCCTAGTCTTGCAGCATCTAGAATAACAACTTTCACTGGTAAAATCGAGGAGCATTGTTTGCTCCTGTTTCTTTGTTGCACTTCTTTCTGTCCCCGTTGCCGTAAGAATCTCACAAATTCTTTGCTGAATGCACACGTACAATTTTCCCTGTTTTGGCAACTTCTTTGCACTTTGTTGCTGTTCTTAGCAAGATGATGAACAGAAAAGACTGGAGAGGTGTGCTTGCCGTGTTCCCCAGGGCAGGTTGTTTCCACCAACTCGCTGCATGTTGGAGGGCCTTCTGTTTTACCACCTGCAACTGGAAGACTTCTCTACTCCTTCTTCTCCCCCTGATCCTTGTAGAATTATCTCACTGCCTTGTGCAGCTTCTAAAGGTATCAGTTATGCGACTCTTGAATACTCTGGATAATGTACTGAGGAAGTAGAATAGCGAAAGCATCCCATATCGATGTCTTGGATAGAGACTATCTTATTGCTACTCATTTACATTGACATTCCTCTTATCTTAAGCCAGGCTAAGGGAAAATGCAAGCATCACAATTTATTTACAGCAAAACAGAAAATAGATACAATAGGCAATAGCTATAAAAAGTGATATTGGATAATCTACTTTCATTGAGAATTTAAGTAGTTGGAAATCTTCCTCTCCTTTTTAGGCAACTTACTTGTTAGCCACATACAGGATTGTGTCTTTTGGCACCTATTATAGAATGCTTATCCACAGTGGTGCTTTTATGGATGTATTTAATTTTTCACATTGAAATGCATTTTTTTTTCTCATGAAGGAGATAAAGTTATTATATGTCTTAATAAAAAAGGGGAAAAAAAAGAGGTGTAATTTAGCTTTGGTAATATCAGTATTTCCCTGTTAGATTTTCTACTGTGTTTGACTCCTTGTTACAGTGAAAGACAAAAACTCTTCTCCTCTCTCTTTGGTGAGCATTTTTCAGTGATATGAAGAGTCTCAGGCTTCAATACTGAGGGTGAAACCGTGAATCTTGTAGTTCACAAAGCCCAGTACAAACATGTAATGAGCTCATTACTGGCTTTTGACCGAGGTGAGAAATGTTGGTAATTAACCTCTTCAAGGAGCTTCAGACTGAGGGAAGCTGGCTAGCCCTTTTCCTTCAAGCTCACTGGAAATCCCTCTTCAAGTATTTATGTAGATAGATTTTCAGTGACTAATTGGATATAGTTGTATTGAGACTGTAATAATTATGACAGTCCATAAAACTTCACACTCAAATAAAATCATGGATTTGTGAGATTCAGTTTTGTGAAGTTGACTGAGATAAAAATGAGTTGATTACAATGAAAATGATCCAGCACCATCCTCTTTTATTTTAAAAGACTAGGCACCATGATTAAATATGATAAGCTTCTGCTTTGAAAACAGAAGTGTTAATGGTCTTTGTGCCTTAGGACACATGATAGATACTCAACTGCACGCCAGAGCCTCATGTAAAATGCACTGAATCTCTATCTGGAGGTGGCGGAGAATGAATCATGCAAACTGAGGAACAGAAAGGAAGGCTGGTTTTCCCTATGTTTGTGTTAGCATGGCTGCACTATGGAAGAAATCATGGTGTGCTGTGTAAAATAGGGCTGCAAAGGCCATGACTAACATTGTCAGCAAGGCCCAATGTACACATTTATACTCTATTGAGAGTTTTGTTGTTGCAAATGTGGACAGCACTACAATCGTCCTACTACTTTCCATTCAATTAATTTAGAATTTTTACTTACCTGAAAAAGAGAGCTTATTGCCTCTGTGCTGCATCTATTATGAGAGTGCTTGCAGTTGTCAGACAATCTATGCTCCTGCCCCTCCTGGTGGCAACATTTTCCCCAGGGAATGCATTCACCCTTAGTTGTTGAATAGCATTCGTTGCTATGGTCTAGTGAACATGAAAAAAATAAGATAGATGCTTATTCAAATTGTTTGTGGTCTTTTTCTTCTTCCTTAGTAATGCCTCTAGTACTTGTTTTTTGCCTTTATTTCCTATTGGTTGTCTCCAGAATTGTTCAGTGGATAATTACTTTTTTCCTCTCTTCAACCCTCTTTCTGACAAAACACTTCTTTGGAGAGCAATAGAGTGATAAACTGTTTTCAGAGCCAGCCATCAGGAAGGACTATGCACATGTTTAAATTTTGTCTGCAGATGTAATTAAAGGTTTAGTAAGGGGTGCTGGTTCACCTGCCACATGCTCTTAAAAATCAAGGCACAATGAAGAAGAGGCAGGCATTAAGTATCTTTTATCAGAGGGGAATGGGAAGTTATCAGATGGGCAACGTAGAGGTGTACAGACTGAGTCTGGGTCTGGGAGAGGAGAGCTTCAGGTATGGGAGCTATAAGAAGATCAAGTGGGTGACACTATTAAGGAGACTCAGAAAATAAAATGAGAAGAAGGGGCATTATTCAGATGTTAGCGGCTTGATATCAGAAATGGGTGACAGTTACAATGACTTATTTCTGTCAAATGCCTTCTGGTTCATGATCGTGATGGCAACTTGGGCAGTGCAGTCACTCCCTGGAGAGGGCTCAGAGAATGTGCATGCTCTGCCTGCAGCCCCCAGCATGTTTAGGCAGGTTCTCCGCAGCATTTGGAAGGAGGAAACTTCACCATTGTGAAGGCTAGGACAAGGGTCATGAATCACTTCTGTCTCACTAACATTATATAGAATCACAAACCTTTAAAATCATCTTGTCCAACTGTTAACCTAGTGGTGTCAGGTCCACCATGTCCCTGAGCATCTCATCTACATGTCTTTTAAATACATCCAGGGACGCTGACTCCACCTCTTCCCTGCGCAGCTTGTTCCAATACCTGACAACCCTGTCAGTGAAGAAGATTTTCCTGATATCCAGTCTAAACTTCCCCTGTTGTAGCTTGAGGCTATTTCCTCTTGTCTTATGATTTGTGTAATTTTCTGCTTACATTTTTAAGGACTTCACTGCTACTTAAGAGCATTTTGAGTCCCATATATGTAATTTCTCTGAAAGTTCTGTAAGGAAAAGAATCATCACTAGAAAGAGAATGATATTCTTGTTAAAAAGAAAAATGTGTTGGGGATTTTTTTCCACTCTAATCAAGCCTGCTATATTAAATCATGTGGCGGGGAAGAGGAAAGGAAAACAAAAACTGTGAATCTGATTGTAAATTTTATATTCTTAAAAAGTAAATCTAAAATTCAAGTGATAAAAATTTTAATACACAATATTCCATGTTATTGTTTTATGCCTGTTTTGGGAAAATAGACCAAAAGAAAATACGTTTCTAGCTTACAGTTTACGTGCGGTGTTCTCAGTAGCCATTTGGGGCATGAAGCTTTCATGTTTATTATATACCCTCAAGCTTAAGCATACATATCATGTCAAGTGTTGCCTCTGCTGGTTCAGCAAAGAGATGTTCTGTTAATGTCACTACATTGTCAGGCCAAAATTAAATGGCAACTTTTTAAAATGAGCCTTGATGCGATATCACTGATAAAGACATCAGACAAAAAGAAAGTTGTCACATTCCTGTTATATGTACATACAAACTTCTTTAAAACCTTCAGTTATATGTAATTTTTTAACCTAACAACAGCAAAGATTTATCATTAACTGTATTGATTCAAGGCATATGTTTCACACATGTAAACAGATATTCACTATCTCGGAAGTGTTCTACAACCTACATTACTGTATTTGAGGTGCAAATATAAGTTTACCTGTGAAGAAGGTATTTTAAAGCTGTAAGAAAGATTGATTCTTTCAGTAGTACTCTCGTATGGACACAGATGAGCAGGGCTTGGCAATAAATGAAAGACAAATGAAGTGAAGAGCTAGGCTGGAACTTAACATCCCTAATACAGCCCTCTCCAACACTGAATGGTGTCTATGCTGCACTTACATATCTGGTACCATTCAAAGAATAATTCAGAGTAGAGTCTTCTCAGAAAAAAAAATAAAATGATACATTAGAACAATAAAGACTTTTGACAAAAAGTATACAAAACTTTACTTCTTAATAATGTTTTAGACTTCTTCAGCTGACATAAATATTAACAGAGTACAGTGAATCCATTCTTCCATGACTGTGTCTATATTTTTGTCAATTCTCTTGAAACGTGTTTTGGCTTGCTCTTAAAGGCAGTAACAATAGAAGTATTTTGGTTCAAAATGTTCTTTCCTTTCAACTTGGTTTACAAAGTATCAGTTAAAAATCAGTGTACTTTTTGGTTTCTTGGAAGTGAAATGGTTCAATCAAACTGAAATGAAACTTATTTTGCCTTTTAAAACCTGTGAGTATGTTTTTCAGATAAACTCAAGATTGGGGAAGGCTTTCTTGGTACTAAAGTGAATAATGAATGTGAAAAAATCTTTTATTACCCTTCTGACTCTGATTTTCATATAAGGCTGTTCCCTGTGATTTTCCAAAGGGAAACTCCTTTTGCCAGTTTTTATGATTCTACCATCTCAAAAAAAAAAAGAAAAAAAAAGAGTGCAATTACGAACACCCCAAGTATCAGAGCAGAAAGTTGTTCAGCTCTACAGGCTTCAGGAGCATAGAAGTTGGTATCCTGAAGACACCAGGGATGAATGCAAAGTGCAGCAGTGTTGGCCAGCTGCCTTTGAAACACCTGGGAAGGTTTTAAATGAAGACAATGTTCTTGATCATTTCATGTCTTTTAGTTAGAAATATGTGCATTTTTGAAAGTCAGGATTTGGGGGAGGTGTATTAGTAAAACGCACTATTTCACAGAATGACAGTCAGGCTGATCCAACAAAACCTTCCCTCCCCATCCCTCTTTGCTGCCATAGGGAGAAGAATGTAATTTTCATTTAGTTTCCTTTATAAACTCATAGATGACATCCATGTGAAACAGCTTTTGCTTGTGATTAACTCAGGAGTAGATCAGGATATTTCAGGGACTGGCTGTGTACTGTACATTAAGAGCACCACCCAGTGCTAAAACAGAACTTAACAGAACCTTAAACAGAACTTAAATAGAGTCTGCAAAAGAGTAGGCCTGGTCTACAAAAAAATGTGTGGACTGAATAAAACTTTATGAAACTATTGGCTACGTTACTCAACAAAGATCTAGTTGGCGATCGGTCTGATTTTAAAGAAAAAAAAAACTCTATCAAGAAAAGAGCACAGAAAGGTTTGCCTTTCAAAATAATTTAAAAGCAGACTTGTACTTTGGCTTGCTTGAAGACTTCTGTAGGTGTATGTATGTAACCTGGGCTGACAGATAAGCCTTAGTGTTCTGTCAATATAATCACCTCTCTAAGTGTATTTTGCTGCATTTTGCAAAATGTATGTTATCACTTTTAAGAAAAAAAGACACCTAGCCTCTTCTTTAAAATGTATGAAACTTATTTAAGAAATAAAAGAAAAAAATAAAAAAAAAAGTGCATTATGACCAGGAAAGTGATGCAGATAGAATATGAAGAGAAGAAAACAATAAAGAGCTAAAAAATTGGTGGTCCAACATGTATCAGTCAAGAAATAAGTACATCGGCTGCATCTAATAGTAATATTTGTTAGGGTAAGATTTGCATCCACTAGTGTCCTATCAAATAAATGTGCCTTTAGGAAACCGAATAGGAATAGAAAAGAAATTAAGAGATTTCGAATGCTATTTCATAAATAAATGGACAAAGGCAATGAAAAGAAAATACATTTTCATGTACTGGCAATTACTTAGAGCTGGATGCTTAAATCAGCGTGTAGGTACTGTATGTAGGAACCAAGCCTAAAACATTAGATGGGGAATTCGTATGTGTTTGTGCAGTATTAAAAATCATTTAATCTGGGGACAAAATGTACATTGCTTTGAAGTAGGTCAGTGAGCATTTGGTGGCAAAATGTTAAAAGACACCTTGGGCAGACTTAATGTTACACAGATTTAATGTTCATTTGCCCTTTGGACCTCCCAACTGAAATCTGAACAGAAGTGGGACAAAGGAAGAAACTGCCCCTGAATCGAGTGTGAGTCTCCTCTGCCTTGGCACAGCTCCTGCCAATAGCTTTCATCTACTGGTTCTTCTTAAATGGAACAAACTCTCCAGTGCAGCCCAGTCCCACACATAACCACAGTCTGAGAAGGCATGGGGATGCTCAAGCATCCCTCAAGTTCAGCTGTCTCTAAGGAGCTCTGAATTCCCTCAGTGATGCCTGTGAAACTCCTTCCTTTTCTCCCTGGCCCAGGTCTGAATATCAGAGGCTCTCAAATTAGTTGTTTTTCAGGCTCCCTGCTCTGTATCCATTCATTAAAGCTCAAAAAGAACTGGAGACATGAAAGCCCTAGAAACCTTGGCACCTGGAACTATCAGCTCAGTGTTGCTGAAAAATACATTTCATGTTTGTTAAATACAGATCTTTGGACTTTCCCTTTCACAGGAGCTGCAAACTGTCTATAATCTGTTCCAAAACAAACAAACTCCTAAAAAAATTCTGTGGAAGAATTTTGATGCTGAATGAATACCTTTCTCCTCACAATTAATTAGGAGGAGGGCAACAGTATGTCATTACCCTAGATGGTAAATTGTGGCTATCAAGTGTGCAGGCTGTGAATATATCTAGCTCTACCTCTTCTGACCCTAATTATTATCCAAAATTCAGTTCTTCTGCAGTTTCCGTTAGGCACATAAACTGATGAGAGGCATTTTCTATACAGTCTTATCTGTAACAGGGAACACAGATATGATCACTTCTCACTTGCCTCACTGTTCAAGTTAGAAAGAAAGGAGGAACAAGAATCAAACCAGGAAATTTATTTTTCTCCAGTATAAGCTACTATCCATTTTATTAAAAATTTTTTTTGCAGACTTCTTTCTCAGGTTGAGTGTGCTTTTCTGGCTATCTTCATGTCTTTCCCAGGGCTATCTCTGGTCCTGCCCCTGTCTGGCTTATGCATAGCTGCAATGAAGTCAAAGACTTGCCTGGGTGAATTTTAACAGGCTCCTGAGAAACCACTTACATTGCATAGACAAAAAATAGCTTAAGAAGTCCAACTAAATAATGGCTTTCTGTTGATCTAGTCATCATCAAAGTGACAACAAAGAGGGCTTTTAGCCACTCTTTTATTTACATAGAAGTAACCGAAAACGGTGACCAACAAGTTCAGCCAAGTAGTATAGTTCCCCAGGGAACCAACCCCAGGAAACCCAACCCCAACCAAACGGAATCCCTTTATACTCACTCCGTCCGGAGTCTTTGCTTGGTCTTCGTGCACAAAAATTATGGGGTTCTGCAGATTCTTTTGCTTATTCACCTAATGTAGGAGGGGTTCGGATATACAGGACTGGATGCAGGAATCACCCACACCAGGGCTATTCGAAGATAGGGCACCTCCTTGATCTGGGGTCCTGGATCACAGTTGCCTGTATCCGAGTCACGGCACCAAAATTGTTATAAATTGAGGGAATAAAACCCAGGAGCCAATTTAGAATTTAAGTGATTAATAAAATTTATTAAATTTAGCAAGCGGCTGAGTAAGCAAAACAGTGCTGGGCAGCGGGGAGCAGCTCTCGCCAAGGAGTGCGCATACCACAGCTGCACCCGTGCACGGGCAGATACCTTGGTTATATGCAAAGGAAGTTACATATTCATTAGATCCTTATAATATGCTCCCCCTCTTGACACCTGCACAGTGCCTCCTGGTGGTCTTGGGCAGGAGTCTTCAGGAATGAAGGCCGTAGGTCTTCCTCACGATGAACTTTTACCTTGGTTCAAAAACTAGTTGCTCTCAGCACGTTTCATAAGATATCTTTGTCCTCGAATTCCACAGGGGCCTTTCATCACCAGATGGTCCTTGTTAGATACCTTTATCACTAGATTCTTGTCAATTATTTTTTGTTTTTATATACTCTTACAGTGAGTCCATCCTGCTAGTCTTTGTTCTTTGTGCAGCTGGCGCTAGACAGCTCCCCCTGTGTACAAGCCTGACCTTGGTGTTAGGGAAGACTATGTTTGCTTAACAGGATATTGTAGCCTAAAAAACTTCATTTCTAGAACAGCATAAAATTTGATTAACAAATTCTATATGCCTTCTATTACAATTGTTCTCCAGTAGCCTGTCAGCTGCAGGACATTATCATGGGTTGGTAAGAAAAGATTGTAACCCTCCCTTGGCAAAAAGCATGAAATATCAGCCCTATGCTTTAAGCGTAGCTCTGTAAACACGGGTTTATCTTGAAAAAAGGCTTGTTCAGTTTGCCACGAAATCTTTGCGTACATCATGATTTGATGTGTCATTAAAGATTAAATCTCCCAAATTTATTCAGGTAGTAAAATAAATTTTTGTTTTTCCTCCAAAGATGAAAGAATTAATTCTCTTTTAAAGAAGCCTAGGTAAAGAAGTAAATCACTACTGACAGTTTTTGAGTTGAATGTGAGGTGTCATATTCAGATCTAAATTTTAGTATTTAATTTTAGAAATGAGCATGAGCACTGAAGAAACCAGAGCAAGTCCAAAACCTGCTTTGCCGTTAATGAAACTGTGGTGATTAATAAAATATTCTCAGAATTCAATTATTAAACCAGAACTTGACTGCCTCCACCATTTTTTTGTACTGAGTTATCAGGTCTGTCTGCATGACAAATGATTGTTGTGCCAGACCTTTGATCAACACTTCCAAGGCATGCAAAAAGAACAGAGGAAAAAGTTAACACTTCTGTAGAAACTGCTACCTATAAATAGGCATTTGCCACTTAACTGAGTGGCATTTTTCCCTCTAAGTCAATCCATTTTAAAAGTAAACAGGAGAAAGCTGTCAGATAGTGAAACAACATGAATCTGAAAATTAATTACTTTGCTTCAGAGGCTATTTTCAACCAACTCGTAACAAGACAGGGCCAGGTCCCTGCACCTCAGAACCATGCTGCCTGCTCAGATACTGTAATCGACTCATTAAGTCTGACCGCACAGCACTTGTTAGCAATTCCAGAGAGACCTTAGTGAGTGCACCAAAGTGATTCTCGTCTCCCAAAACATGATGAAGGGCAATGAACTCACCCCCAGTGCTCACTGCTTAGCACTGCAACAGGCTGCATTGCAACAGGCTTCAGACAGAATGACAAAGTGCTCACGAGCTGAAGAAATACAGTCCAAAAAAGACATTCGCTGTCCTTTCATATTAAAAACAGATGCTTACATGAAAGCACTGCATAGGATACATATATACTGCCATGGCAGACTTCTGCTTCCCCATACAGAGAAAGGTGGGCAATGCTGTGCTAGGATTCCCTGAGTAGAGCTGAGTCAGTGATAAGCTAGCTCTGATTGTTACTGCAGACGAGAGACAGCACTTTTCTCCTTTTTTATTTCCCAGTCATTTTGGGGTGAGTTATTGCCATGCTAGGTTTCCTGCTCTCCTAGTTTGAGATAAAAGAAACAATTCTTTTCAGTGGTTTTATGCTTCAGCTCAGTCTCTATCTTTCTGAAGTCAGCAACACGTTTTTGCAGATGATGTCTACTACTAGAAGTGGTAACACCTGATGTTTCTGGTAACTCCCAGGGGCTGGGATGCAGAAAAGCTCTTGCTGATACTTACTCCTTTAGCGATTAGGCTCACTGCTGGACCTTGTGTAACACATTATGGGTGCTGAGAAGTAAAAGTTTGCACCTTCAGGGAGGAACAGACAGGACAGGTGACCAACAAGAGTATTCCATTCTATGTATGTCCTATTCAGTACAAAGCTGAGAGGTTGTGAGGGTTAAGTTATCTTCTTCAATGGCCGGGGTCTGAGGAGGATTCCGTCCATTCTTCTGTCTCTGGTCCTGATCCCAAGTTCCCAAATCCAGCTCCTGTGTCTGATTCCCCTCTGCTGCTGAGCCTGAGGCTTCACCTGTGCTGTCTGCTCTGCAGCATCAGTGGGGATTGCTTTTGGCAGAGGAAGAGCTGGGTTCAGTATTGGGTTAGTATATATTTGTATGTATTTAATTATTTTAATTGTTTCTTTATTAGTACTATTATTGCTTTATTAAAGCTGTTTTCTCTTCCAATTTTCCAAGTCTCTCTATCTCATTCTTTTTCCTTTCCCATTTGGGGAGGGAAAGGAATTAGAGAGCATCTATCATTTGTTCAGTGGACAGCCCAGCCCTAACCCTTGACACCTACTGGACAATCCTACTATTCTTTCCTGGCTGTTTGAAAAGTGACTTCTTGCTAGCCCTGTCTGGAATCTTGTGCTTTCTCTCCATTTTCTTCCAAAACAACACCTATTGGAGGTTCAAATTTGGTGAGGACATACCCATCCGAATTAAAATAAATTTTTTATACCTTCTCATCTGGCAGATCTCAAAATCTTTTGCACAGCACAGAAGACACTTCAAGGCATTGCATCCAAGTTTGTTACTGTTTTAGTTTTCAGTCCATTATCACATTGCTCCAGTGCAAAACACTAGGGAAAACACAGTTCTTTCTCTAAGGTATCTAACAGGGACAGACTGAGCATCCAACATCAGTCTTGCAGAAAGTTGCAAGAACAGTTTTTCTCCATGGATATCATAGTGATAAGCATATGTAGGTCTTTTTTTTTTCTGTAGGGAAAGGTAAATAATATTCCTATTGATAAAAGACAGGTTGTTATAAATGATCTCCTACACTGAGTTTGACCAAATAGAAAACTAACAGCCAGTGTTTCTGTAATTCATCTCTCCCTTGCGGCCTCACATGTGTGGATCTCTGTTCTCCAGTGTGTCACAGTTTGAATGCTTAAGTTTCTGACCTCTGTGTTGGTATATGTAAAGTGAAATCAAACTGAAAGTTCCTTTGACTATTAAACACACAAAATAATTTATAATGTTGTAAATATACCCACACATGTAATAGTGGCACAATATATAAAAAACATATTACATTTCTGTTATAGCATGTAAAAGAATCTTGTGTATGAAACTTGTAAATCACTATCATCTCAATTCATCCAATTTACTTCATTTTCTTCTATCTACAACGTCGCTGCTTATATCCCACACGATGTGTGTGTGGGGTACCTATTTCTGCTCAGTCAGGCTTGGAATTGATGTAGTATCATTCATTTTTCCAAACAAATGGGATAACTTAAATGTAAATGAGAAAGTCAGCTACCCAGCTGGGTCTATGAGCATCATTAAAGCCTCCGATGGCTTTGATAGGTGCGTACTGATGTGTATTGTACATATGCTGATACAAGGTTTTGGTCTGATAAACTTGCAAAAATCAATAGATTTTTTTTTCCTTCTGAGGTTTTCAGGCTGCTAAAAACATATTACCTTGACAGTATTCTGCTGGCACTTTACTATAAGTTTTTGATTTTTAGTGGTATAGATCTTATATGGCTTTCATGTAGTTTGGTATTACTGTTTGTGTTCAAATTACCAGAGAAATTTTCTTTCTAGTGTTGCTTGTTTATCTTAATAAGAATTCTGTTTTATTACACAGTGGCTTTAAGAAGAGTGAATAGGAACATGGCATGGTACAGGAAAATCATAGAACTCTTTTAAGAAAATGCTCATAAACCACCCCCCAACAGAACAGGAAAGCAATATTCTGAAAGAGAGAAACAATCTTTCTGCAGCAGGAGAAAGAATCATGTTAATGTCTCTTGAGAGACAATGGCCAATTTATATTTTTTTATGAAGAGATAAGCATGTATTTTATTAAACAAAGAAATATTTTTTTTTTCTAAATTGCTGAGCACTTGGAGGTGAAAAAGTTTAGATCGTCTTGGAGTTTGCTCATGCAGCCCATCAGGCTGACAGATTGCGTGATGCCTTATGGAAATAGATTATTAAACACACAGAGTGTGTTTCACTTCTTGAAATGACAGTGTTATGTACTCACCTCTGTGCCCATGTCACACAGGATATAATCCTGCATATGCAACTTTACACTTTAGTAGAAGTTGCAGAAATTGTTGGGTTTAGCCTGCACATACCCTGGCTCTGTTCCCAGCATCTGGCACCATGGTGGCTGTCACACTTATCTGTTTCCTGACCTCTTTAGACATGGAAACGCTTTGTCAGATATTACTTTTCTTAGGAAAGAATTTCTAGGTAGAATGAGATGCAAACAAGTACAAAATCAGCCTGCTGAGAAGGAGCAAATACAAAAAAAAATGAGAGCATGCATTACTCCTGAAGTACATTGTCTACATACTATCCTAGTAAGCCTGGTATGTGAACAAGGGAAAATTCCTCTCAGTTAACAGACAATTGAATGAATATTTTCCAAGAACTGACAAACTGCTGAATTGCATAATATTAGGGCTACAAGGATGATTAAGAGACTGGAACACCTGCCTTATGGAGGAAAGGCTGAGAGACCTGGGGCTTTTTAGTCTGGAGAGGAGAAGACTGAGAGAGGATCTAATTAATATGTATAAATATATGAGGGCTGGGCCTCAAGAAGGAAGGGACAACTTCATTTCACTTGTGCCCTGTGACAGGACAAGTTGCAGTGGATTCAAGCTAAAGCTTGTAAGGGTGACAGAGCACTGGAACAAGCTGCCCGGACAGGTCATGGAGTCTCTTTCTCTGGAGACTTTCAAGATCCTTCTGGATGTGTTTCCATGTGACCTTCCCTAGGTTCTGTGTTCCTGCTCTGGCATGGGGGGTTGGACTAGATAATCTCCAGAGGTCCCTTCCAACCCCTAATGTTCTGTGTTCCTGTGATTCCATGATATTCTGCAAGAAAAAAACCACAGCACTTAAACTGAGGGTAATGTGTAAAAAAGCTTCTAAAAGTGAACAGAGTCTGACAAAGTATGGGACAGTAAATACTCAGGTAAAAAGGAAAATTTCTGAATCAGAATTCCTTCAAGATACAACAGGTAAGCATGATGCTGAATCAATACATCAAACATTCAGGACACTCAGCTCAGTCCAGAATATTGTATATTTTTGATTCTGACTGGAAACTAGGTTTTGTTGAGTCTTCTAAAATATTTTTTATGGCAGTAATTAGCTTAAGCATGAAAGCATTATTTTTACATCGGAATTTATTGACTTCTAAGACTCAATGTTGAAATCCACACCATCACACTGTAGAAGAGCTGGCCAGCAGAACAAAAAGCCTTTGATGTCTGTCATGATAGACTATATCTATACAAGCTAATGAATTATATTGCAAAACCAACATTTTATTACACAGTTTTTCTGTATCTGTCCTAGCTAAATGACCAGTTCAGTTTCTCACCTTCTTGAAAGGATTTGGAAGCATATTTTCTATCAGCCAAGTCAATAGAAAATGTCTTGCATCCATGAGACACTACCACTCTTTCTTGGGCCGTACTAGACAAAGAGTCAGAGAAAAGGTCCAGGTTTAAAATTGTAATAAACAAAAAACAGCAAATGATTTATAAAATGTGCTTTGCATGAAACTTCATAAGAGAAACAGTGACAACATATAATTTTTTATATCAAGAAATATGGAAAATATATACCTTGTAAAACAAAGAGAAAAGCACATTCTGGTAGTAACTTTAATATCAATCTCTTGAAGTGCTTTGTGAATCCAGAGAGCACCTCCTGCATCTGGAGATAATGGTGTTAATGCCCAAAAAACTAGAATACCATGTAGTGTCAACAGTAAGACTTATTATGCAGCATCACAAGTCTCTATGTGAGGTCACATTAATTCTCCCTTTAGATACGTACGATGTCCAGTTAGAAGTTTGATGTGCTGGCATTTTATAAGTTGAGAAGGACAAAGAAGATTAGCAAGTGAAGGAAAGGTAATATGTGAAAACCAACCCAAACAGCCCCAGACTTTACTGATAAAAAATAATCTTTACAATATAAATCAATATGGAATAAAGTACTAAAATCTTATGCTGAAGGCATTGAAAAGTGAAAAGCAGTGGCTGAACTTATTACGCTTTTATGACTGTTTCTCCTAGTTTTTGTTTTAAAATGTTCTCACATTTTTATTAAAATCTTTCCTTAAATGAACATTTTGCCAGTGAAAATTTCACTCGAAGACTCTTAATAGCTCAGTGCAGTGCTGGCTCAAGAATTTAGCACCTTTGGCGGCAGGAATGAATATAAAAAAAGGGTCCTCACTATGGACTACTTCTGCCTCTTAGCAAGATTTGTGAGGTTGAGAAGGGTTTCTAAGAGTATTAGGAATATGTGAAAGACGAAAGACAGCGGATTAGCTGGAGAGAATGCAAGGCTAGAGTTTGTCAAGAAATGAAGCGGATGACTCTCAAGAAGACTGCAAAGCTGGGTATAATTCTGACAGAGAAGGGCAGAGACAGGAGTTTAAGAAGTGAGTCACTTTTTCCCCCCTCCCAGCCCAGCTGATAAGCCAAAAAATGAGCAGCTTAAAAATTAAAGTATGCTGCCAAGGACCTGAACTGGGAATAACTTGTAGGCTTTATATAAATCTTCTTAAGACCTTAGCAGAGAGTACAACTTAAAAGGCTGGAATTTTTAGATGTGAGATTTTTCCTTCTGCTTGGATCCTGAGCTCTCTTAGGCCTGAAAGACTTAACTGTTCAAGGAGAGTATGAGGCAGGTACAAAAGTATGAAAATTATTATAATATCAAGTATCCTTCAAAACACAAGTAACTGAATTGTTCAACATGCTTCAAGGAATGAACATGCCTTAAGTTTTAGTGAGTTAGGATGTTTATTAGTTCCTGAGTTAGACATTTGTCTGCTATACCTTGTTTCTGCCTTTCGTAATACTACTACTTAATTTGATAATTGCACAACCAAAGGCAGAAAGGTAAGAGAAAGAAAAGTGGTTTTTTTGGTATGGTAAGAGCAAATTCAGTGTGAAAGTACAAATAATTTCTAACATAATTACCTTCAAATAACTCTTGCTCTTTGACATTAGAAAGGCAAGCTGTGCTCTGATAGACCATCTTACTGTAAAAAGGAATAAACACTCCCTTACTGATACAAGGTAGAACAGCCTCCATCTACCCTAACACCTCCTGGGAGTGTGCCTGGAAACCAACACCTTCACTCACAACACTGCTCTCTGAAAGCATATTAAACAGATACAAAATTTAGCCCGTATTCAATAATGAATTTTACAATGAATATCACCTATATATTTTCCCAAAATCTAGCTGTTGTTTTATTTAACACAGCCACGCATATCTCTCTTCATGCATGAAGAAGAGAAGGAGAATGAACTGCCTTCCATCATCCACAGAAACTCCAGGAATGGTTGTTTGTGTCAAAGTAGAGGAAGAGGTGGAAAATAGGTCTGGTTTGTAGGGCTCTTCTAACCCTCTCTCTAACTCCAAGTTGTCTCAGACTTCTAGGGATGTAGATTAATCTCTAGAAAAAATGCAGTGAAGAAGCCTGATAAACTAGATTCATGGAAATAACATACCCTTATACTGAAGTAATGATCACATTTCTTAATAAACCTAATTTGAACAGGGAGCCTCAACCACATAAGAATTTCAGAAGCCTCCGGAGCTCCTGCAAAAGAGAGAAGACATGTTTGTTCTCCAATTTTGACTGCAGTACCATGAAGGAAGGGGCCAAACTGGCATTTAAAGTAAACATTCTAGAACCTTAACAAAACCCCACATAGCATAGCTCTGCTCCTTATGGTGGTGTCTCTTACGTTCTTTATGATCATTAAGAAAATTATGCTTCGTTTGGAAAAGAAACACTGGGAAATGAGACAATAAGCTCTGAAAAAAAAAGTCTTTTCCCACTTCTTCATTGCACAGAATGCTGTGTTCAACCAAGGATCACAGTTCTGTCACAGTAAAAGAACTCTTTCTTATGTTACTAAATTTTTCAATGCTAGCTCAGTAATACAGTGAAGAAAGTGATGCAGAAATGTGAGACTGACAGCTATTTGGATGCTTCTGGCTGAGAATATTGCCTTCAATAATCCGCTTCACGCTCATATGTTGCTGACCCGTGAGCCATTCCTCTGACTTCCACTGGCTAGTCTTTTTCTATTTATAGATTTGTTTTCCAAATTCAGCAAGCTGTTATTATTGGAATGTTAGTTAGTCTTTGCTATGATACTGCTGGGGCAGTAATACAAACATAATTCAAAGGATTTTTTTTTAAATTAATACTTAATAAATAAACATTGCAAGCAGTATGCTAACACAGACAGTGCTAAAAGAGTTGGGGAAGATGTAGGTCCTTTTGCTGTACAGAAATCAGAAAAGATCCATAACAAAACTCTACTTATACCATATTTGATTTTGTTTCTCTGTCCTTTCCCTGTTTTGTATTTGTTTCAACTACCATCAATCAATCTGTAGTGGTTTGATGCTGACTGGAGGCCAAGTGCTCACGACAGCCTTCTGTCACTCCCCCTTCTTAGATGGACAGGAGAGAGAAAATATATCAAAGTGCTTGTGGGTTGAGATGAGGACAGGGGGATCACTCAGCAATTACCATCACAGGCAAAATAGACTCAATGTGGGAACTTAGTTTCATTTATTACCAATCATATCAGAGTCAGGCAATGAGAAATAAAACCGAATCTTAAAAAAACACGTTCACCACACCCCTCCCTTCTTCTTGCAACTTTACTTCCAATTCCTCCTCCTCCTCCCCCCAAGCAGCGCAGGGGGATAGGGTATGCCCTCAGCAGGAGGGCTCCTCATTCTTCCCCCACTCCATCATGAGGTCCCTCTCAAGGAAGACTGTTCTTCACAAACTATCTCTAACATGAGTCCTTCACACAAGAGGTGTGAACTGCCCCAACATGAGCCCTCTCCATCGGGTGCAGTCCTTTAGGCGCAGACTGCTCCAGCAGGGGTCCCCTATGGAGTCGCTGATCCTGCCAGCAAACCTGCTCCAGTGTGGGCTCCTGTTACTACATGTCCACAGATCCTGCCAGCAGCCTAGCCCGGTGTGAGTTTCCCATAGGACCACAGCCTCCCTCAGGCATCCACCTGCTCTGGCGTGGGGTCCTCCACAGGCTGCAGGTGGACATCTACACCCCTGTCACCTCCATGGACTTCAGAGGGACAGCCTGCCTCACCATGGTCTTCAGCATGACTCAGGGGAATCTCTGCTCTCACCTGGAGCACCTCCTCCTCCCACTTTGCTGATCTTTATGTCTTCAGGCTTGTTTCTCTCACATAAAATCACTCCTCTCTCTACCTGTAATTCTCCAGCAGCTCTTTTCTTCCACTTCGTAAATATAGTATCACAGATATGTTATCACCATCACTGATAGGCTCAACCTTGCCCGACGGCGGGTCCATCTTTGGATCTGTCTGGCATTGACTCTATTGGACCAAGAGGAAGCTTCTAGCAACTTCTCACAGAAGCCACCTCTACAGCCCTCCTCGCCCAGTACCAAAACCTGGCCACGCAAACCATACTTATAAGTCAATATAACCCACACCCTTCATCTATGTATTTGCAACAAACGTAGGTAATAGAACATTTTTTCAAACAAGCTTTACACCAAAATACAAAGGAAGGATGGGAATGGAACTGCTGCTTTGAAGTGAGACAGTAGGGAGGTAAAGAAAGGGCTGCAGAAATTAAATTACTTTCTGAGGTTTTGAGTCAAATTTCTTCCTGAACTCCTGAAAAACCATTCTCCACCTACCAGTTCACTTGTCAGAAGTGGCCTATTTTTTTTTTAGGTCTGTTTTCCTGAAGCTAACTGCATGTGATTGTTGGGGTAATTATGGGAATGTACTGATAAAAACAAAAAGCTCACAGTGAATTCAGACAAATGAGGAAAGGTACAGGTGAAGGAAAAACTGACCCTCTAAAAATGCTCTTGAAGCACTACTGCTGTATGGCATTATTATTACCTTTGACTCTCCAGAGCTTCAACAAGCAAACTCCATCTGCTAAGAGCACAAATAGACCAGGGAAATAAAACTGCATCTGGAAAACAAAGCACTCTTTTGTAGTTGTGCATGAGTTCAAACAACTTCTCTGATGCTTTCAGATTCCCATTAACATAATTTCCATATTAATTCCAAGCAACAACTGACTGCTCACAGTCAGAGCTGACAGTCATTCTCCCACTACCTCTTACTTATCACTTAAGGAAAAAAAAAATGAACTGCTTTTTTTTTTTTTTTCTCCCCAAAGCAATTACAAATCATCAGAGCAGTATACAGCCGGTACTTGCCACTTTCTGGATGCTTGTTTTCCCTTGCTTCTGGAGAAAAGTCCTTTCTCAGGTAAAGAAGTATATGGCTTATTGCTTTTATTTATTAACCTTGATGATATTGCATATACTTATAGATATAACAAATAACAATTATAATATAGGTTTCTTATATCTAAGACAAATAACGGAGAAGCAGTCTGGAGAAATAGAGTTTTCCTTTATCTTAAGAATAGAAAACTGCTAGTCAGTCATCTGTTACTTGCTGACATCTAACTGGCATATAGTGATACTTTCGCCTAAAAGGATTATTCTTGAATGCTACAGTAAATTGCTGTGGGAAAAACTACAGATAGCTTAGAAATGCCCCAAATCCTGTTGTGTACACCACTCCAAACATACACGCTGCTATTCACTCAAAGCTACATCAAACTCGAAAGGTCAATCTGTTCCACTCTTTTCCTTCCCTTGCCCTTTATAACACTCTCTACTGCTTGCTTAGTCTGCTGATTGTTTTCTTGACATGCTTCATTCCATCCCCTAGCCTGTCTGTTATTCTCCAACGTTGTGTTCTTACCAGGAATACCTGAAGTCACACTCCCTAAATCCTGCCTAAATCAGCAAGCACTAGAGTAACATTTGGAAAACAATGTTATAGTAATGTTCTAAGCCCCATTTTTGTTGGATGCTTTATTTCTTTTAATCTTTTCTATTTACAGAAATCTGAGACATGCTCTAAGCTAGTGTTGCCATGGTGTTGCCTCAGATTGGGTCTGGCGTCCTCCCAAGGAGGTGTGTGAGTAGCTCTTTTTCTGAAGTTTAAAGATTTACCGTTGACAATTCTCTCCCTCATGACCATTTCAAATGAGTAGAGAAGAACAACCAAAGCATCAAACAGATTTCCTTGAGCGGGGGTCAATCCAACATCTGCTTTGTGTACATTGTGTCTGGATAAACACTGATATATTCAGCGCTGTTATATTTCGATGTTGCCATTATTGTTTCATGTATTCTACAAACAAAGTGCTCATAGATGAGAATCCAAGGATTAGCTGGGCATATGGATTTGTTCTTTCTTTTTACGCTGGTGCTTAATCCTCCTGAAGATAGTTCTGGTTTTTCTACTTTAACCAATCATTTTCATCTCTACTTGACCAACACACATTTGCACAGAAGTGCTTGTTTGCCTTCCCTACCCAAGAGTTTTAGAATTTCTGCATATTTTTAGGCATAATAATTTATTGAAATATTGTATTAATGAAAATAATCTAGCAGTTTAGAGCACTCTTACAGTGTGCTTACTTTTTCTGGTAACATATTAAGAACTCAGAAGAAAAAAAAGGAGTGTATCAACTTTGAAAAAAGGAGCAGATGAATCAGGAAGCATTTAAGGATATTGTAAGGTCATGCAGGAAGAGAATTAGAGATGCGAAAGATCAGTTAGAACTTAATCTGGCCATTTCTATTATAAGGATAATAAAAAGTGCTTTTATAAATACATTAATAGCAAAAGAAGGGTCAGGTAAAAACCCCATTCCTTATTGGATGAGGGGAGGAACATAGTAATGGCAAACAAGGAAAAGGCTCAGGTACTTAACACTTTCTTTGCCTCAGCCTTTAACAAAAAGACTGGCTGTCCTCAGGGCAACTGGGCTCCTGAGTTGATAGACTGCCATGGGGAGCAGAATACCCCTCCTATAATCCAGGAGGAAGTAGTTGGTAACCTTCTGAGCCACTTAGATCCCAACAAGTCCACGAGTCTGGGTGGGATTCATCCTAGGGTGCTGAGTGAGCTGGTGGAAAAACTGGCTAAGCTGTTCTCTGTCATTTATAACCAATCCTTCCTAACTGGGGAGGTCCGAGACGACTGGAGGTTGGCCAGCATGACACCCATCTGTAAGAAGGGCCAGAAGGAGGATGCAGGGAACTACAGACCTGTCAGCCTGACCTCAGTGCCTGACAAGGTTATGGAGCAGATCATCCTGAGTGCCATCAAGCGGCCTGCAGAAGACAACCAGGGGATCAGGCCCAGCCAACATGGGTTTAGGAAAGGAAGGTCCTGCCTCCCCAGTGTCATCTCCTTCTATGACTTGGTGATCTGCCTAGTGGATGAGGGAAAGGCTGTGGATGTGGTCTACCCTGATTTCAGCAAAGCTTTTGACACAGTCTCCCACAGCATCCTCCTGGAAAAGCTGGCAGCCCATGGCTTGGACAGATGCACCTTTTGCTGGGTTAAAAACTGGTTGGATGACTGGGCCCAGAGAGTGGTGGTGAATGGTGCTGCATCCAGTTGGCATCCAGTGACCAGTGGTGTCCCCCAGGGATCAACATCGTTATTCACGATCTGATTGAGGGGATTGAGTCTACCCCTAGTGAATTTGCAGATGACACCAAGCTGTGAGGTAGTGTCATTCTACCGGAGGGTAGGAAGGCACTGCAGAGGCACC
>NW_009726739.1:0-38609 GCF_000703405.1 Apaloderma vittatum
AATTAACTTTACAATATTACCTAAAAAAAAAGGATACTATTCAGAAAATTCTGCTACAGAAGCAGATAGAAAAATACTTGTCAAATGAGAGAAAAAAAAAATTATTGTTCTAGTAGTGTGTGCATAGGAGAGTTGATTAAAATTATAAAAGGTTCCTCTTCAGTATTTTGAACTTCAGAGATGAATATTTCCTGAAATGTCACACTTCCACTACATACGGCTCATAACCTTTTAATGTAGTTACAGTAAAACAAAACATATTTCAGCTTCAAGACATTAATCCTTGATGAGAGATGTGCAGAGCTGTCATTTTTATGAAGCATTCATATATGGTCACTGGGGTTTTAGTGGGCCTATTCCACAGCGACACTTTGCCTTTTAGCAGGTAAACACAGATTTTTTTCCTAGCAAAACTGACAAGAATCTGCCCTAATAGAAAAGCAATTCTGCACAATCTCTAGTGCTATCCTTTTGTTTCTGTAAAACTTTCAAAACCCCATTTTTAAACACTGCTATAACACTGTGCTTTTATTTGCATTTTAAAGTATCTCTGGTAAACATTGTCAACGAAGCTGCTTATTATCACCCAAGTGCCATCTGGAACAATTAGTCTTTCAGCCTGACTATTTTAAAATGAGGTGTTTAATCCAATAATGTTGCATAATATATGGTTCCTGTATTTTCTATTATGGTTTGCAAATTCATTTGTAATATGCGCTAGCCTGTGTACCACCGTATTTTGGAAGACTGGCTTTTTATTTGCCAAACACTGTATGTGCAATAGATCATTAAGTAACATGGCACTGAAGCTATATTGTTTTGGAGACATAGCAGCATTTCCAGAAATATTTTTAAAAGAACAAAGGCAAATTGTTTAGAGGCAGAAAGTCAATGGCAGTTGGATCCCTTTGCCCTTATGACACTTATTCCATAAATTATGACAGAGAGTCATTTCTGAGAGAGGAAGGAAGTTGAATGCAGGAACATCCATGCTAAATGTCTAGTAACTTTAGCACCAGAGCAATGAAGTATCATAATGTCAAATAGGCCCAGCCTAAGTGGCTGGTGGAACAGGGGGAGAGAAGAGGAAAAGCAAAAGTGAGAAAATTCCTGTGTCAACATGAAGACAGTTTGGTAAGTGGAGGAAAACCCTCAGTGATGTAAAGACAATCACTCACTGCCTCCCATCAGCCAGTCTCTGAGCAGCTGCTGCCTTGGCAAGACAAACCCTAGTTCTTCCTCTGCCACCAGTGTGACTGCTAAGCATGGCACTGGGTTGTATGGGGCATCCCTTGGGCCAGTTCTTTGTCACCTCTCAGCCTCTTGCTGAGCCCCAGCCTGTGCCCAGGGGAGCAGAATGGGAAACAGAGACGGCATTGACAGGGTGCAAGAAGTGTTTGGCAACAGCCAGGACATGGGTGTGTTATTAAGCCTGTTTTAGTCACAAATCCAAACCTGCTGGGCTGCTACGAAACGTTAACCCAGTTCTGGCCAGAGCCAGTACAAAAATGATTCAGGTGAAGCTGTGAAAGAGAGACTCACAAAAGTTCACTGTTATAATGAAAAATACATAAGGACAATATTTCATTTCAACTGTTGTTTTCAACAATTTGTGCTTAGTTCGAGTCTCTTGGATTTTGGAGGTAATACTATCTTGTTAGGAGAGGTGGTTAACTGGTCTCAGATGACTAGTGGTTTATTGAACATGACCTAATTATTATGAGGTGAATGGGAAATATTTTCTGGCAGGCTGAGAAAAGCTCTGTGGGGAAGACCTATGCAAGGTTGTCTCAACTGTGGCAGGAGAGGGTGAACAGAAGTTAACAGGCAGTGTGGTTGTGTAAGCATTGCCTTTATAGGAAAACAGGCTAACCCTACCGTCTCCACAGGTCTCCTTCCTGAACCACCTACAGCCAATCAAAACCGTATTCCCTCTGTGATTTTTTTTTTTATTATTATAATTTTTTCCCCCAAATATTCATGTCTCTGCCAGGTCTGAAGCAAGGTGCAATAGTTTGCTCTTTTACAAAATAAAAATAAAAATCACTGAAGATATGAAGGCTCAATACTCTATTTGCTGAATAGTTCACATTTTGGTTGAATTTTTTATGTCTTGTGGCATCTAGGGAATGAAATGTGATCCTGGGTTTTTTTTTAGTGAACTGACTTAAAATGTATCCTTTTAGCCTCATGAAGAGATATACAGCTCAGTGTATTTTATAAACTGAACATAATTTCTATTCAAACAGAATGAAAGCTCTAATATTTTAGTTAGCATTCAGAACAACATTTTTTTTCTTTTCTTGCTTTACTTTGATTTGTTTTATTCCTATAGATCTGTAAATATTTTTTTGCTCTGAACAGGAAAGTTATTTCTGTTAATGTGTTAGAACATACTTGCCTCCCTCAGTGTCTAAAATGAGTTTTTCCTTATCCTATATTAGCGACCTGGATGAGAGGATAGGGTGCACCCTCAGCAAGTTCACTGATAATACAAAACTGGGAGGGGTGGCTGGCACCCAGGAAGGCTGAGCTGCCGTCCAATGAGATCTGAAGAGGCTGGAGAGCTGGGCAAAGGTGAACCTCATGAAGTTCAATAAGGACAAGTGTAGAGTCCTGCATCTGGGGAGGAATAACACCAGGCACCAGTACAGATTAGGGGATGCCCTTCTGGAAAGCAGCTCTGTGGAGAAAGACCTTGGAGTCCTAGTGGACAGTAAGTTGCCCGTGGGACAGCGACGTGCCCTTGTGGCCAAGAGGGCCAATGGGATCCTGGGGTGCATTAAGAAAAGTGTGTCCAGCAGGTCTAGGGAGGTTCTCCTCCCCCTCTACTCTGCCCTGGTAGGACCACACCTGGAATACTGTGTCCAGCTCTGGGCTCCCCAATTCAAGAGAGGAGATGTACTGGAGATAGTCCGATGGAGAGCTATGAGGATGATTAAGCGACTTGAACATCTCTTCTATGAAGAGAGACTGAGAGAACTGGGGCTGTTTAGCCTTGAAAGGAGACAGCTGAGAGGGAACCTTATCAATGTGTATAAATATCTGAGGGGTGGGTGTCAAGAGGAAGGTGCCAGTCGCTTTTTGTTGGTGCCCGGTAATAAGACAAGGACTAATGGGTACAATCTAGGACATAGGAAGTTCCACCTCAACATGAGGAGAAAAAAGACAGAGCACTGGCACAGGCTGCCCAGAGAGGTTGTGGAGTCTCCTTCTCTGGAGACTTTCAAAACCCACCTGGATGCATTCCTGTGTGACCCGCCCTAGGGGATCCTGCTCTGGCAGAGGAGTTGGACTAGTTAGTCTCTAGAGGTCGCTTCCAACCCCTAGCATTCTTTGATTCTATTACAACCTCTTCTCTGCAAAAAGCACATTCAAGTTAATAACGATAGGAAATTAAGCTAAGAAGCAAGTGCCGAATCATAGAATCATGAAACAATTCAGGTTGGAAAAGGCCCTTGGGATCATCGAGTCCACTCGTTAACCCTACACTACAAGTTAACCCTAAACCATATCACCTAACACCACCTCTAAGTGACACTTAAAGACATCCAGGCAGTCTATTCCAGTGTCTGACCACTTTCTGTGAAGAATTTCTTCCTAATGTCCAGCCTAATCTTGCCCTGTTGCAATTTGAAACCATTCCCCCTGGTTCTGTCCCTAATTACCTGTGAGAAGAGACCAGCACCAACCTCTCTACAATGTCCTTTCAAGTAATTGTAGAGCATGATGAGAACTCCCCTCAGCCTCCTCTTCGTCAAACTGAACAGACCCAGCTCCCTCAACTGCTCCTCATAAGGTCTGTTCTCCAGGCCTGTCAACAGTTTTGTTGCCCTCCTCTGCACTCGCTCCAACACCTCGATATCTCTCTTATACTGAGGTGACCAAAACTGAACACAATACTCAAGGTGCGGCCTCACCAGTGCTGAGTACAGAGGGACGATCACCTCCCTTCTTCTGCTGGTCACAAAATTTCTAATACAAGCCAGGATGCCATTGGCCTTCTTGGCCACCTGGGCACATTCATATTCAGTCGACTGTCAATTAGTACTCCCAGGTCCTTTTCCGCCGTACGGCCTTCCAGCCACCCTTCCCCAAGCCTGTAGTATTGCAAGGGGTTGATGTGACCAAAATGCAGGACCCTACACTTGTCTCCATTGAATTTCATGCAGTTGGACTGGGCTCATTGATCCAGTCTGTCCAGGTCCCTCTGTAGAGCCTTTCTACCCTCCAGCACATCGACACTCCTTCTCAGCTTTGTGTCATCTGCAAACTTGCTGAGGGTGCACTCAATCCCCTCATCAAGATGGTTGATGAATATGTTGAAGAGGAGCGGTCCCGGCACCGAGCCCTGACGGACACCACTCGTGACCTGCCGCCAACTGGATTTAACTCCATTGACCACAACTCTTTGGACCTGGCCATCCAGCCAGTGTTTCACCCAGCAGAGTATGTGCCCATCCAAGCCATGGGCAGCCAGCTTAGCCATAAGGATGTTGTGAGGGATGGTGTCAAAGGCCTTACTGAAGTCCAGGTAAACTACATTGACAGCCTTTCCCTTATCCACTAAGCAGGTCACCTTGTTACGATATAAATAACCTAACCATGCTTTTCACAGTTATGAATAATCTCCACTCCTCTTTCCTAATTCCTTGACTAAAAAGGCTTATTTAGGGTGTACGCTTCAAACTGTAATATAGTGTTTAATTTCCCTCATAATTTCTGAAGCTGGGAGCTGAAATAACATTTTTCTGAGCCTTAGCACATTGCTTCATCTTGCATAGTCTATTTCATGGTCTGCTACATCCTAATGGAGATTGTTGATAAAGAGATAACATTTATTTATATAAAAGTAGATTTACTGCCAAGTGCCTAAAACCTACAAGCAATTGAAGTAGCAGATTTTTTTAAGTTTTTGGTCTATACAGAAAAAATATACAGAGGTCATAATTTCAACTGCCTAAAAAAGCCCCCAAATAATGTATGTTTTTATGCCATGGTATCAAGACATATTGTCTTTGCAAACTTTTAAATGAGTCTGTATATTATATATTTCTGTTGAAGATACATTTATATTTGGAGCTTCTGCTTCCCCAGCCATTAAAATAATTTGGCAATAACTGTTACACCTTTTAAATCAGATCTTATGTGCATCTGTTAATGTAACAAGGCTTAACCGTATGCAAAAATATGGGGAACTTCTATACATGCTCTTGACAGGCTTTGAGAATGACCTTGATATTAGCTACGTTAATAGCATTTCTGACTGCAGAGAATCTGCAGAAGGCTTTTTGCCTAAAGCCACAATGTAAATTATTGCTGCATTGCAGATTACAGTTTAATTGTTCCAGGGAAGCGGGAGAAAAATAACCATTCTAAATTCACAAGTGGGATCCACAGTACATCAGTGAAGGCCAGATTGAAAAGTCTAGTGTGACAATATAGATGCTGTACAAACCAAAGAGCATCAGAAGATTGTTCTTACCCCAAAGGTCTCATTGTGCAGTGTACTTCATCTATACTATAACTTAGAGGATGTGTCCTTCTAGTTTGCACATGGAGCTTTGTTTTCAAGTGGTGGTGATGTGGATGCCTCCCTTCAGATGTTTTCAGGATGTTTTGATGTTGCCAGGTTTTGGGTGGTGAGTGGTTTCTAATTAGAGGGACTTCTGGTTTGGGGTGATCAAACACATATTTCTTTTGTGAACATGAAAGAAGTTGTAAACAACTAGAAATCAAAAAATATTTATATTAGCCCGTGTATATATTTACAGTAGGAGGAAGAAAGAGTATTGGGAAAGATTTGTCTGTTGTTCACAAGGTTAGTAATTTGATTATATATTGATTTCAAGTTCAGTTCTATATCTATAGCACAGAATGATAATGCAATGAGTTTAAAGGTTTAATGAGTTCAAGTTTGACATAGTGAAGTCGTGGCTTAATTTTGCAGGTCATATTAAATCTATGCCAGTAATTCTTTAGGTGATGGCACATTATGTGTGCACCTGCTACTTTTAAAGGTGCAGAGACTCTTAAAAATGTCTATTAGCTCTCTTTTATTAAAGCCTTCACATCCAGAGTGCTGGAGACACTGATGATTAAGATTTCACGTGTAGTGGCCTTGGGCAAAAAGGAACATTTTTACCTAACTTTCTAAGTTATCTAAAATAATAACTTATTCACTTTTTATCTTTTGTAAAAGATTCAGGATCTTAGGACTTTCAGAGGCTATGAAGTTGCAGTCTTTATTGCACAGGAAGGTTCACTGAGAGATTTAAGCATATTGGATGGTTTAAAATATGTGCATTACGTTTTCATGTGAAATTATACAAAACAAGCAGTATGGACAATAGTGTTTTCAAAAGATTGCAAGAGAAAGTTTATAGCAGCAAAATGATGGAGTAAAAAGTAGCAAGCTTTGCCAACATTATGGGAGGTGACATTTTAGGTTTGCAGTGGTATGCTTTATCTTGTTCTTTGTAAATGCCATCAGGTTTTAGTTTCCTTGAGAGAGCACTTGATTGGAGTTGTGATTTTTTTCTCCTGCTTAGTTAGTTAAGAGAGAGAAATTGTGCCTTTATTTATACTGGTGTGAATGAGGAATAACTAAATTGCATTCATATACAGTTGGTCTAGAATTAGATGAAAGAGAAAATCAGAACCTAGCTACAGTATTAAACAGGATGGAGATAAGACTCTTTAAAGAGGAATATTTTAATTCATGACCAAATACTTCTATTAAATTCAGATTTATGTTTTAGGAAAAGATTTAAAACACAGACTCAGGAAATAAGTTTAAGGGAAAAAAAATCTTTGATCTGCACATATGCTACTGGGGGAGATGCCTTTTGCTCTTTCGCTGCCTTTGTAGCTGTGAAAAGCCAACCTAAAACGCAAGAAAATTTCCTCACAGCAGCTGAGCCGGCAATTTTAGTCGTTTACTGCTGCACCCTCAGCTATCATCCTTGTTTAGGTAATGGCAAACCTGCCAAACTGATTGTTTGGACAATCAGTTCATGCAGCTGAATTGAAAACTCATGAGGAAAAAAAAAAAGTTTTTCAGCTCCAGGATTTCTGAATCACCTTCATGAACCAGTTCACTTAGCAGTTGCGTTCTAGTTTGCTCTCCATTACTGGAGAAAAAAGATAGGAGGGTAAGGGTGGGGCTGGGGTAGGACACAGATCCTGCACTCCTGGAGCCAGCCTGAGTGAACACAGTTATCTGCAAATTATAATTAAGTCTATTCTGGCCAGTTATTTTAATGTCATCTATGACTGACAGTAGCCATTCCTAATGTAAGTAGCAGGGTGTGCCACTGTGTCCAGAATGGCTATCTGCCTGTAGTGGGATGGCAAGGCGGGTCTTGAAACAACATGTGCTTGGCACTCTGCCTTCTGTCCAGAATGAATTCTTTCACTGAGGATAGAATTTTACCCTGCATCTGAAAAAGCACAATTAATGTTGCAAGTCAGCTAAGTAATTAACTTTTCTTGAATGTAGGTTAATGCTAGAGGAGATTTATTTTGTGGTTTTATTCTGAATTTATAAAAGGATGAGAACTATCTGTTATGTAGGCACTTCAATCAACCAAATTAAAACATAAAAAACTGGTCAATAAAACTATAAACCATGTAGAAAGAAAGCAACTAGTAATCACCAAATATATGATTCAGTAATTATGCGGAGCTGACGGTTAATAATAATACCACTGCAACTGTGGCACAGTTGGCCTTCAGCAGTTTTAAAATGCAATAGTAAAAGACCTCGCAGCACATCCTAGTGTTCAGACAACTGGATATTTCAAGTCAATAAGGCGGGAGCATAGTAAAGGTGCTGAAGTAGCTCCTTATTTTTATCAGAGTAGGGCTGGACTTAGGGCATAAGCTGATTTCAGCTGCCACATTGCATCTGGGGACCAGAGGCAGTCTCTCAGCTAGGCAGGTGGCAGATCGGACAGGGCTTAGGTCAAAGGTTGCACCTTGGAAAACTGCAGGTCAGTGCTACGTGCTATGAAGCACCCACTGAATGTATTCATGGTCAATTCTTCTACTTAGACTTTACATAAATTCCTTCTGAGTTGCTGTCTCATGCTGTTTCTTTCTTAAGATGAGTATATAGCTTGTAGCAAGCTGACCAAATACTGACTGAAGAAGATAATGTAGACAGAAGTTATTAAATAATATGAAGAAGACATGTCACTGTGTTTGTCAAAAAACATGCATGACAGACTACACATATGGAAACATCGTTAGATGAAATGCCATGTATACTGTCTAAGGTATAGCAGTACCACTGCTGTATCTTCTCCTGACCTGAAACTCCGTACAGCATTATAATAGCCGAGGCTCTCATCCATGCTTGTGGTTTCTGGACAATAAATGACATTTCAGATTTTGAGATTATTTTTCTGTAGAGCCATCATCACCATGATAGCCAGCTCCAAACAGCAGCACAAACCTGTCAGTATCGGTAAAGACACTACAGAGAGATGCCCAAAGATGAGTGCTTCCCAGAGGGTGCTGAGGCACTCTCCACTCCAGTATCAGCCAATGTCCCAGTGTGGATCTAGGGTACTACACTGATATTAGGTTATTGAAATCTCCAGCTTCAGCTAGGTAAATTACTCCTTGCTTTCTGTGGAAGGTTGCTATCTATTATTAGATGATTCCCATATTCAATATGTGAAGCACTGCTTTGCAGAAGTACTGCTTTACTGTAACAGACAAACTAACTTTTGTACAATGAATAAAACTATTCTTAATTTTCCTGGATGAAAGGTATTACAAAAATGTAAATAATTAATGAGTTCTCAACCTATATCTTTATTTTTTTGTATTTTAAGCAAGTGGCTTAAATATTTCAGTTCATACTGAAATGCTAGACTAAGTTCTAGAAACAAATTGCTGCTTTATTTAAAATGTTGAGCATATATTTTATATCTAGAAAAGGTACTTTTCAAAGTAATGGAAGTTCCTATTTTAACTGAAATAGGAGAAAAAGAAGTTTATCTGAAAAGAGTGTGTTCTAGGAACTGCAGTACTTTATTCTAACCATTGTACTTTTTACTAAAATACTGCATAATTCAAGATTCTTCAGAAATACACTTCTTAAAAAAGGTTTAATCAGTTTAGGTTGATTTTTGAGCTCAGTAAAAAAAGCCAGTGCTGAGAGGCAGATGGAATTACAGAGCTGTGTTGGAACAGAGCTAGTGTGGTAAAATATTAATAAGAATGATTTTAATGTACAATACATTGCCAAGAACCATTAGCTTGAGAGAAAGTTGTCACCAAGATGTGATGTAGTACAAGTTGTAGCTGGAGCTGAAAATGCTAAACAAAATTATATGCAAAACAGAACTGAAATGACAATTCTATAATGGTTTGTATGTGTCTGAAACACAAATTATTGAAGGTTATGGATGAAATTCAAAACAATGGATCTGGGCTGAGTTATTATTGTAAAGTCTTCATTCAGCTGAGTCTTCCAGGCTACTACATATAATGAAGTTTAGATGCTCTTACTTAATTTAAATCTGCATGCTCATATAGGTTAATTCTTCTTGGCGATGCTGTCAAATCTTGTTGAATCTTAAAGGGAGCAGCAGGCTTTAGGAAGGTGAGGTGTTAGATGTGAGTAACTTCAGTGAAACCTGATGGGTTTAATGGGATTTTTTTTAAGTGATGATACTGTGTCTCATCATTCATGGGGATGTGAGCAGATGAGGTACTCATGACTCTCAGCTGTGCAGAGAAATCTGAATGTGTGCGCATCTGAGGACAGCACCTGACTGAGATGAAGCTGGGCAAGATGTCCCTCCATTGCTACTTAGATTCAGTGCTCTGCTGTAGTGCCCTAAGGTACCTAGCATGGACTTTGAGACATTTGATAAGTTAGGGACATTTGGATATTTTGTGATTCTTGTACGGTTAAACCTTGACAAACCCTGGGTTAAATTCTACTCGGTTCCATTCCACTGTCTCCTCTACCACCTTATACGTTTGTATATGTATACTATATGTTTAATGATAATTCCTAGATTTGTCAACTGGTTTTGAGGCCTTCCCACTCAGGAGACCACAATCCTGTCCAGATACTTTGTAGCTTGCACAGTTTGGCTGTGTTTTAATGATATAATTAATTCCAGTTTAGTACTTGTAGTGTTGAAAAATTGCTATGGGCACGTGGCAAAAAAATGCTTTGCAGGTTTTGAAAAGATTTTAAATAATTGAAAAGTTAACTTTGTACCAGTCCATTTATGCTGAACATAAATATATCTTTTCTATGGTTACATCCATTTTGTTTGGAGGAAAAAGCGGTCTTGGCAAATAAGTCTTCCTAAAGTAAGATATTGGAAAATGAGACACAGCAAGTTGTTAGACCCTATGTTTGTCTAGAGTAACGTAAGAGAACTCTACAGGGCAGAGGAAGTTCAAATATTGCTGCCTTCAGCTCCTCCTAATTGCTAAATTCCCTTATGTTCATCAGAGCTCACTAGTAGTGAGAGACTGCCAGTTTTGATAGAAATAACTAGAAACCTGAAGTGAAGAGTGGGAAGAATGTAACATGGAGTTGTTGTAATGACTAATGAAACTAGAATCAATGCTGAATGACATTGATGTCTATATGATAAACACTAGTAGGTCAAAATCTGAGCACTACTGTACCCTAGGAAATTGAAGTTATATTTAGGAGAAAGAAAAGAAGCCTGAAACTTGCCTGTCAAGTTGCATTTCTCTTACTTATGTTTACTTTTTCACTTTTGTCTCTTTAGCTTTTCTTTTACTATGTGTTTCCTCCTGAGCCTTGACAAGATAGGCAATAGTTTTTGCATTGGTGCTTGAGGGTAGAATAAGAAATTTAGAAAAATATTATGTGAAAATGGTTGTCAGCACAACTTTTATGGTGTTCTTCTAGACTTTTGGTTAAAATATTACGTGCTGGAAACTCCTTTCTTGCTCTTCACTCATAATTTAACCTACAAATTTACCCTCTGGGCCAGACCACCAGTATTGTGTTGCTGTTCCTTTTCTTGTTTCCTGTGACTTCTCTTTCTCACAGACTCTTATGAAGGAAAAACCATCTGTGCTCTTCTACTCATAAGGGCTTTTCCTGGGTTGTCCTGCATGTGTCTGTCTCTGGTGAAATGTGCCAGTCTTCTGGTTGTGGCAATCCCTATTGTTTCAGCAATCTGGTTCTAAATAAAATACTTGGATGAAATTCTTGGAAAAAAAGTGCAAAATGCTGATGCAACAGAAGATACAATATTGGGCTACTGAATTACTAAGTGGATTTGTTACAAGTTGCTTCTTCATTCCACTGCCTCTTCATGTGCCCGGTTTAGTTTTAGGAAAAGATGTCTAGTCACAGTAGCATACAAACATATTTCAGTGCTTTAGTGAGTCAGAGTTTCAGTGGTCTGGTTTTTAAAATTATACTGAATTACATAAATTACATAAATTACATAAATTACATAAATTACATAAATTACACAAATTACACAAATTAATGGCTTTGGAACATAAGTCACCTATGAGATGTTAGCCTTGTAAACAAGACTAAAGCCCAGAGGGAGAAAACTCACATTCTTTTTCTACATTTTAGGCATAGCACTCTACTGCACCCAAGCCTTCCTCTTCCAAGAAAAACCCCTGTGATGAATTCAAGTATGTACATATTTCATTGGACTCTAATATGGTTTTGGTGATTTGGAGAACTTGGTTTTCATGCTTCTCATCTTGTTGGATAACTTTTATAGATATTACTTGTGGTCGAATGGCCAGGAGACCTGAACATACCTCTTTCACCTTTTATAGGTGAGAGAAAGGTACTTTCACATCAGATTTTTTCCCTAGGATGGAAGTGAATTTGAAACCAAAATTACATTCTTGGAGATTTTTTTTTCCTTGAAACAGGCTTTTGAGGCTATTTCTGCTTGTCTGAGTGTTGAACTGTGAGTTGCACTGGAGTTGTAAGCATAGCCCTAAGTGTTTCACTAATGTGGTGTGGGATATATCATATGTTTAAAATTGAACAGGTGTTTACTTGCTTTGCAATGTTGCCAGCCACCCCAATACTTGCCTTTTATGCCAAAAAATTACTACAAACCAATTTTGCTTCTCTGACTGACTTTTCCCACTTAGGCAAAAATGAATACTTTAAAATTCTTATCAGCATAATGAATCTCATTCTCATATAAAGCAGACTTTTATTAGAAAACTGTGGTCATATGTCTTTTCTTACTCAAGGCTGATCATTCTGCAAGTATAGACAAGATGAATGTGCATCATTCTCTAAGGGATTCTGCACATTCCTCATTTCTCACAGTTCCTTCACTTTTAGGATGGACATTCGTTTAATCACAGCAGTCCTGCCAGTCATACTTAGTCATTCTTGGAGACATAACCTTGCTTAGTAATTAATTATGCTCTGAATTCATTAATGAATTCAGGTTCAGGACATCTTAATATATATTTCTCTCTTAAATGACATACTGTACCTATACCCTGGTGAGACATAAATGATTGTCTTCAGTAGGTGGGTATTCATGACATGTTTGAAAAGACGGATGAATTCTTTGAAGCGGTGATCCTTTAAGGTTAGGATCCCTATCAGCTCCTGGACTAATGGCAAATTGCATCTGTTAGAAGGGCTCAGTGCCTCATGACATGAATACTTTCTGTGCTTTTTATTGTCAAATCCCTACCTGTTGCACAAGATATAGACTATTCTCTTTTCAGCAGAGCAAACTGAAGAACAGCAAGGATGCCATTTTCGACAGAGTACAGGAACTGTAGTAGCATCTTTCTGGCTGTCTCAGGCCAGGAAGTCACACTTCGGTCCTTGCTCTGCCTTTATTTGGTGGAGGAATTCACAGTGTTAACTGACACATTGGTGTGGGAGAAGCAGCACTAAAACTGCCCTCGTTTTCTGCCCACCATCTAGTCAGGGCTCAGGCAGTCTGTCAGGAGCTACTTCCCTTCTAGCTCCTGGTGGACCGCAGCCTTCACAAGAGAGTTAAAGCCTTTTCATTCTTCTGTGAGAGTTTATCTCAACTTCCAACCTATGCATGTAAACATTAGTTGGGAAAATGAAATATTTTCTTATTGATAAGCCATGAAATTAAATTCTCCTTTGATCTTTGAGGGAAATGATCATATACATCGGTTCTTTGTTAAGGGAAAATGGAGGATTATTTGCATTAAACATCTAGAAAATAAAACAAAAGCCATGACAGCTTTCCTAGGGAATAATGGTGTCATGTTATGCTTTATCAGCATAATATACCTATGCATTGTGTAGAAAATAAATCCTTTTAAGGGCTATTGTGAGGACTAGTAAATAGATGAAAAGTCCTGCTATTAAAGGTAGTCATGAGAGTATTTTGTAAGTGGCCAGATCCAAAACCTGTTGAAGTCAATGAAATGCTAAGGCAATTCATATCACTGGCTTTCATATCACTCCACATAATCATGAGTATGCTGCATGACAGCTGTATTACTTTTCTCTACCATGTCAAATAGAAGGTAACATTATTAAGAAATTAAAGCAAGAATCAGAAAAGCTTGTAAACTAAGTCTCACTGTCAGTTATGATTTAAAGACAGATTTTGAATGCATGTAGATGCTAAAGATCACCTAAAGAACCTACTGGGCTTTTCAAAATCACAAGTGCTTTCCTGCATGATCAAAAGGACTGAAAGTCTGTGCATTGAAAGCTATCTGTACACTCAAAATCAGGCTCATAGATAAGTGCCCAGTTGATTTTAAAACGGATATTTCATCATTAAGTCATTGAGGTGCCTTTGCAGATGCTACCCAGAAAACAACTTCTCATTCTAGAATATCTTTTAGATTATCAGTAACTGCAGTATGCAGACTTCCGTCATGTTAGAGCCCCTGTCTTGGCTCTGAGGGGTCAGGAAGGGAAAATGAGAGAAGACCATATTCAGTAAATGTGGAACTAAATATGCAGTAACTGTTAGCTGTAAAAAAAGCAACCAGTACTAGTCCTAGGCTGTCAGATATATATAGTATATTTTACTGTTGTCTATGTAAATCACTACCAGGTCAAATTCATTAAAAATAAGTTTAAATCCTTACATAAACCTTCTTTATCTCACATCAAGGATCTTAATCTTAAAGCATCCTGCTTAAATCTTGATCATTTATTTCTTAGCAGCTGAACAGCTGTCGACTCATGGCTGCTGGAAGCCCTTTGATGAACAGTAAATTATTTGGATTAGACCAGACCAAAAAATTACAAGATATGAGGAAAAATAAACAGACAAGTATTAACATCAAGGGAGACAGTGCAGAGTACCCGGAGATACCTGTGCAGGTGGTCAGAGTCCTGTATAGCTACCAGTAACCTCAGTGAGCTTTTCTAGTTGAGAGATGTCAAAGTAGTGAAAGTCATATACAGTTTGAGAGCATTTTGGCCAGGAAAATCCAAAGGTTTTATGCCTGCAGAATCTAAGGTTTAAATCTGTCATTTCAATCTGTAATTTAATCTGAAATGTATCTGATTTTCATCTACAGTCAAGCAGCAGAAATGCAAGCACCTTTTGTCTTTTCTGTATCCATTATCCATGAGGAAACTGAGATGGGCTAATTTTATGGAAAACCACCTTGCAGACTATGGAGGCAGACTTGTAATTAAAGAACAGTAGTCTCTGCAGTCTCTTATTTGACCCAGACTGGAGGATATAGCTCGGCCTATATCTAATGAACCGCTTTCCTACCTGGGACACAAGAACAAACATAACATTTATATTTAGCAGTGGCTGACAATATCGCTGCACTGCAGTTACCTTTAGACTTTGTAGCAGAAATGACCTACCTAATATGCCAGACATCCTTTCCTTAAGGGTAAGGTGGACCTGGATGTCTCTGAAATAAAATAATAATGTGCATTATCTAGGTCTGCAGGCAGCTGAAAGGAGTAAATTTTTACCTCCCAAAATGTTCTTCTCCATGTAGACTGAACTATGCTAGCAAGAAACACTCAAAGCTACAATGTGATGCAGTTATTGCTTAGCTGTGTGAAGTAAACTCACAAAATGCTTTAAAACAGCGAGTGACATACTTAGTTAAAATTTTACAGGAAATGCTTACTTCAAATATAATGTACTTGGAGACTTAGCTGAACTTTTATTTTTTCACTGTATAAAATGCTCTAAAACCTTTAATAACTTCAAAGGTTGAGGGCTTCAGTTTTATAGTAGCAAAATGCTGATTGAACCTTTCCATATGATGAGTTCAAAAGCAATAGCACAACTTGCTTTGATCACAGACATCTTAATTATATTACAGTTCCTGTGAAGTCTGCATTGCCTTGATAGCTTCAACTGGCAAATTTTACCCTTCCATTCCCCTATCATACTATACAAAATGATCACTTCCCACGTGTAACTCATGAGTCAACAAATTATGTGCTACAATGCATGGCCTTTCCTCTGATTTCTGATTAGAAGATCAAGGTTTTCCATATACTGTGGAAAGGCTTCCATTCCTCTACATCCTGAAAGAAAACAGGAAAGGGAAAAGACCTTTCCTAGATGTTGGGTAGCTGGGTCAATTGCTTTAGATTTCTGAAAACTGTATATTATAGAATGAATTTTTGTTTCATGTGTAATACTCCGTCTTTTATGATTGCAGGTTAGGCAAAAGGAGATGCTGCTGAACTATTGATTGCTTCCTTACTACAGGTCTTCTGCAGGTGAGACTGAACACAATGAAGGGCTTTAGACAAATAGGATTGGGTACAGATTCTGCCAGCTGTGACAGAGGAGAAAGGATGGAAAGAATCACAGAGCCTCATGTCAATAATGAAGGTTGAATGATTTGCATGTATTATCACGTCTGGCTAGGATTCTATCTGTTCTGATGACAGTTGCCAGCTGGGCCAATGCCAGCTCCTAAGATGGGCCCATTACTGCCCAAGGCCAAGCCTATCAGTTAAACTTCAGACTGAAGTTCTGGAAGCTTCTATTTTAACCAAATTTGGGAAGATTTTCACATTATGATACTGCAGTACTACTTTCCCTATGCCAAATTTTAATTTCTTACTCTCTAGCTTGAAGGTGTTAAAATTTTTAATGATTTTTTTCAATGGTAAATCATCATTCACTTTCTTGAAATCAGCTCATCTGCTTAAGCTGATACTTTCCAAAATCTTTCAGCCTAAGGTAAGCACTCAGCAACACAGGAAACTCCTATGAGTGGTCAACACTGGCAAAGTTATAAACAACTAAAAATAGATCTTACTGTGGAAGGCTTTGAGTATGCTAACTGATGTAAGAGATGCTGTCAGCTCCATGTGTGAGAGACAGAACAGATAGCATGGATTTCTTTAGAAGTACCTTGGCAAAGACCTGCTCATCTCCTGAGGCAGTTCATATACACACTCTTTGTGGGCATGTTTCCAAACAGAGAATGGAGTAAATGCTACTCCACAAGCCAGGACAGGATTATAAAACTTGCTTTGTAGCCCATGTGCTCTCAGAGCAATAAGCAAAAATGGCAGAGTGGGACTGTGGTTTATATTCTCTTCACAGATCCCAGAGATTACTGTCTCCAGCTGCTCATTACCACCTCTTTTGGAGTTCATAATCTCTGTTGATTTGCCAAGGGCAGATGCAAGTGGTGGGTTAGATCAGTTGTTCCACTGATATATCAAATATGAGGCAAAAATAAATAAATAAAAAAGCTGGGGAAATTTAGTTGGTTGGATGGTTGTTTTTCTTCCAGAGGGACATTAAGATGGTTTACTATACTTTGGTGTAAGGGCTAATTTACTACTAGTTTGCTTTACAGAATTTACAGACAAGTTAATGTTACTCAGTTCATATTCAAGTGCTGGTAGATTAAGCACTACGGTGTTCTTAACCTCAGGTCACCAGCATCAAATCAATATGATCCAATGGTTTTCTGATTAGCCCTATATTGATTTACTTTGATACATGTGAAGGAATAATCCCTCAGGAGTGCCGCAGCTTCCTTGATGATAGATGACATAATAATCTTACCTTCTGTTTGTTGTGGGTTGTTGTTTTTGGGTATTTTTTTGTGGCATGGCTACACTTGACAAGTAGCATAAGAGCTTTTTCTTCATTAAGAACATGCCTTACTGCTTTACTTTGAACTTGGTGGTGGCACAATTAATATTAGTTAATTAAGTTTTAAAAATTTTTATATAGATAATTTCTTCTTCTGTGGCTTGAACAGTTTTTGGTTTTTTAGTATTCATGATCTAAATAAAAGTAGTTTCTAGAAAGAGATGAGTGTGGTATGTCATTATGGACGGGATGACTGCATAAGAATACATTTTTGCCTTCTAGAAGTCAGTTTCTTGAGAAAGAGTCTCTGAAGCCTAATTGAAACCTGTTTATGCTATTTCTGTAAAGAAGATGTCAATGACTCAATAAGACTTTTTATTTTGTCATGGAGCTTTATCAGGTGTGCCTTGCTTATGTATAAAAGAATTGCTCTGATCCCTGTTATCCCTGTAAACATCATCTGAGACCTGAAAGCCGAGATGAATACTTTGCTTTTCAATCCTGCTGCTGTTACTAAGAGCACACAGGTTAAATTACTCCAGCATTTAAATTGTTTGCCCCCATTTATTTCTTCCTAAAAGACATCTTTGGACAAACTTGTCCGAAACTATTAGGTTTCAGTAGGATTTGCACAGGTGTAACTGAGGACAGTCTGGCCTGCAGCAGTTTATGCTACTGCAGGTGACAGCACATGAAAACACACATAATCAGCACATGACCTGAACATCTCTGACTTTTACTGTTCTTTATTTAGTAGAAGTTAACTTTCAGTATCACGAAAGGATGTTTGTCACTGCTTCAATACAACTGATTTGGTTTAATACAACTGGAATAAATATTCAGCCATTGTAACCAGAAAGATTCTCTTCCTCTTCTAGATCAATTTCTTTCCAGTAGAAGATTACCGTCTACTAACTTCAGTGTTTTGGCTAGTCCAGTTTTAAATTTCCCAAGCAACAAGGCATCCCTTGTTGCTATTTAAAGACTATTTCATTGTAATAAGTTCTACTAGGGGGAATTTGCAGTTTCCATATTTTTAGCTTTACATTAGCTGAACTTGTTCATGTCACAAGCAGTAATAAACTAAAGAAACTTCATTCTCTGTTCTCAGTTCAAATTACTGAAGCACAGGAGTTTGGTGTCTTTGGGTGCTTACAGGAATCAAACTTCTTTAAGAGATATGGAACACCTACAAATTTTACCTGGCTAGGTTTTAACCTATTTAGCATATTCACTAAGATAGCTCTTGCTGAGAAAATTACTTTTGATCCAAGACTGGCTTAGCAACCCTTGGGACTGCCTAATCAGGCAGCTTGGGACATATTTTGAGTTAAAACCAGGTGATGCAATTATGCCATGGGTGTCTGAATTCATACCTGGGAAACGACTATTTCAAATACATCTGCCATTCAGGGGCTGGTTTATGCCATGCAGATTTTGATGCAAGAGGGAGAAGAAGGTGGTAATTCGTGCTTTCAGAATCAGCCATGCTAGATGAGGGGTTAACACCTTTGTGATTGTGGCAGCCGTGTAGCTGATTTATGCGAGTCTTTTTTTGGGAGAGGAGGTTTAAATTCTGCCTATCTAGTTAAGAAGTTCTTCCAGCACTGGCTGTCTGGAAGGAGGATGCTTCTGTCTTACCCTAGCTATACTTCTCTTTAGTTTTTTAAGAATAACAAATTAGATAAGTCAGAATATACAGCTGCAGGTAAGACTAAAAATATTTTTGCCTCTTGCTATTGTGAGAGGTGATATATATGTGTACATTTTTCATGTTTTGGGGTAAAAATCTTGCCTGGAGATTTTACCAACTGACAGCATGTTGGCCTGGGCCTCTGCAGCTTCCTTAAAGCTCACCTGTTGGTGTCTACCTGGGCCCCTCTCCCACTCAGCTGAGGCTCAGGCAAGGGGTAGGCAAGTATGTTTGTCACTGTCTCCTCTCCTTAGTTTTACCTAGCTGACAGCAGCTTAGAGTTGTTGCCTAAGCCTTGACAGATATAGCTAATGGGGTTACCCAAGGGAATAACTGGTTCTGTCTGAGCTGTGTGCTTCTTTTAGATTTTGCTGGTCTTCGCATAGGGAAGTGGTGTATGTGCATTCTGCTGTTGCAGTTTTCTTGGTCTATCTACAGTGAGGGTGAGCTAGAGCTTAACCCTAGAGTTGAGGTGAATCTTATTACTAAGGTCTATATAAATCTCTCTGACAAGTGTGCTGTATGAATTATTTTTTTTCTATGGATGGTAATCCAGCACCTACACACCACATAGAGACAAGTAGGAACCTATGCCAGCATGCTTGAGCTATTTATTAGTGGGATAGTTCTTACAAAAAAGCTTTCTCAGCAAATAGGAGAGAAATAATGTTTTGTCAAACTTGTACTGAATCTGTCTACCCTTATTATGTGTATAGAGTTGGGTAAGTAATAAATCAGGAGCAAGTAAATTGTATGATGGAAGAAAGCCAGTCAGTCATTTCTAATCATCACATTATACTTGACAATATCTTTAGAAACTGCTTCTGTTAGGATGGGGATGAAGGAAAACTTCCTAGTACGGTATCCACCAGCTGCTGTGCTTTTAGAGGACTGATAAGATGATACTAGATTTGAAAGAAAAACATCTAATTTCTGTGGTTTTTTTAAAAAAGGAACAAGTACATCTGACAAAAGTGGTAGCTGGTTTTAGAGTGATTTGGGAGCAAAGCATATGGTAGAAGAATATTTGTTAGGCTTCATAGAAGCAGAAAATCAATTTGGCTCCTACAAGGGTGACTGTCATCTCTGGTGCACACACTTACTGCCCATGTCATTCCATTATTTCTGTGGCCTCTTAGTTAAAGATATTATCTTCTTTAATGAAATTTAATTCATTTTCCCAAATGACCTCAAAGTAAATTACTATTTAAAATACATACTGAATGCAGTTCTAGTTTATGTTAAAGAAGATTGATCTCGTTCTGCTTGTGTAAAATGTCTACCAATAAGCATATTATATGTGCTGTATAGAGGAATAAATGTCAGTAAACCCAAAAGGCATCTATTCCTTTTGCTTTTCCTCTCTACTTCTCTCATGAACTACTTTCTTGCAGTGACACTCCCCTCTGGAATAATATTCTTTTTAACACATGCCAAATCTCTTTCTTCTTCAAAAACAACCTGAAAATCCATCAGCAGGTTTTTTTCTGGTCTTAATTGCAATATACCTTTTCTAAAATCATTGTTTCATTAGGCTTCTGATTCTTTGCCTAAGGTTATGTATGTAATTTTATCTTTAGTAAAAAGCTGTAAAAATTATTTATTTTTCTACCCAGTGTGAAAAAGGATAAATTGCCTTCCCACTGAAATAAGGAGACTTCAAGGAATAGACTACAACTATTTAAAGGATCTCAGCAGTACTGAAAATCAATGTTAAAATTGGAAAGAGGCTTAAACAGACAGTACAATTTCAAAAGCGTGTATTTGACTAGCAAATGGGTGAACATTCCTCTTGTTAGAATAAACAGTTTTGGATTTTAACCAAAGAAGTCTAAATTTAAAGATAGGTGATATTCTAGAATCTTTAAAGCTAGTTGTTTTATTCTTAATGGCTTTGCTATGGTCAGAGTCTCATCCTGCTCTTGAAAAACGTTGAACTTGGGGGGTGGGGGAGAGGTGCTTCAAACTGGTTGTTGATTTATGATTTACAGGGGTGAAATAGGGGTTTCAGTTGCAGGACTGGAATGTTTCTGGCTTGAATTCTTCAGCAGCAAGCTCCTATCTGGTTTTCCTTCCTGAAATTTGATCTCAGCTGATTACTGTTCTGGTTGTGGTGCTGGGGCCTTGTTTGTGTGTTGGTTGAGATACTGGGTATGGAACTATTTAGAAGTTAAGCTATGAAATATGAAGAAAAATCAGCCTGTATAAAGAGCTTTTCTTCACTGGTATTGCAGGGATTGTGTACTATTGTATGAGACTGAGGTCAAATCAATGTGCCGTATGAATATAAAATTTTTAATGTGAAAGGAGAAACAAATTCATTGTGACAGTTTATCTGGACTATTTATCATTATTAAGTTGGAAAAAGAGATAACTACATTCTGCCTTGCTTTTGCTATTTGATCTTAACTGAAATGCGCTGCACATTTTCCTCTTAATCTACCTTCTCTTCAAGAATATACTTAAGCTTACAGAAATCCCATGGGGTGGTGTACTGGAGAACATGGTGCTCCTGTTATGTTTCATTCTTCAGGTTTGTTTTGTATCAAATATCAAATTTCTGGCTTCTTTTAGGTAAATACAGAATTAAAGCAGAGTATGATGAAATAGCCCTCCTACATATCAAATGGACTTAAAAATACAAGAGTAAATATTTATTTAAATACTTTAGTGATTAACCCTCTTTATAATCTCTGACAGCTTAATATCACAAGCTAATTGTGCAATGACATTACTATTTTCTAGATTTGCAAATTTACCCTGAAGACACATCACTTTTAAAATTTGCAATAAGACCTGAGTCAGCAGCTGCCCAGCTTGAAAGGGAGAATGAACAGTTCAGCATATTTTTGTCAACACAAACAAAATGATTGAAGAAATATGATGATCTTAGAATTATTTATTTCTCCATGTCAGCTGGCCCTTTTTGCCTTACTCTTTCCTCTGTCACACCTCTTGGCACAGATGAGCAATTGTGGAAACAGGCACCATGTGCCAGCTCTGTGTTTGTGCTGCGCTGGTATGGCTCTATACCAGTGAGGGATGTTCCTTGATATCATTCCAGTAAAAAAAAATGCTGATAGTTATATAAACAGTCAGATTCTGAAGACTGCTGATGAGTTTTTCAGGACTAATTTTGACTTCTCAGAATTTGGTAACTCCCTGGCTGAGAACAAAAGATGAGTATTGTAATAAATCCTTGGTTAAGCATACATTTGTGTAAAACAGTGTAGTCCATGAACCCCTTGATTGGCAGTCACCATTAAGAACAATTATTTTAAAACAAAGGGGGTAACTTTTTATACAGTTTTGTCTATCTGGAGCTTTTTGGCCTATCCCTATAGGGTATAACTTGTTTTCTGTATACTGTGGCCAACACTAAAAAAGAGCTTCTAAAAAACACAGCATATGCACACTTTCTCACTCTATCTGTTAAAACCTTGCTTTTCACACCATTCTCCTTAATTTATGTTTGTTTCTGATTGTTGCTGTTGTGTGTTCCTCCTTGGGCTCCCGTTGTGCCACCTCTCTCCTCGTCCTGCCAAGCGAGACCCCAAGGCATGGTGGTTCTTCATGTTGTTCTTCTAAAAAAGTCTAGTCTGAGACACACAGATATTATGGTGAAGAGCATTGCATGAAAACACAGAAAACTATGAAAACCAATGGTTTAGGACAATCACTGACAAAGTTAACAGGAGTGTTGAGGGATGTTTCTGTGGCTTGGTTAGGCCTGGCAGTGGCAAGGCTGCCTCCAGGCTGAGGCAGGTGCGGGGTACAGGCTGAGGGAAAAAAAAATGGCCTGTAGAAGGAGGGAAGGGAGAGTCGGAGGAAGTGTCCCTGATGGCCTTTGGCAGATCTTTCACACCTGTCTGTCTCATCCAGAGACCTGTGTGCCTCAGGGATGGGGGTCACATGCTGCCTTCCCTTGTGCTGTTGCTTAAGATGGCCATTGCTGTGGAAGCTGTCTGCCAGCTTGTGAGTTACATGCTGCCTAAACCAGCTGCCTGTGACATGTCTCACAGTGAGCAGAGTGTGATCTGGCAGCACAGCTCCCCAGGGGACGTGTGCTGTGTGTAGGTGTGAGGCCTGGGATGAAGGGCTCATCTCCTGAACAGGGTCCTCCTCATCACTGCCATGACAGCCTCAATGTAGAGCCATGGCTGAGGAGGAGATCTGAGGAAGCCCCAGGGAGGGCAATGGACTAAACTCCTTTGAGAGCACTGACGGAGGGAGTTGGCAGTTTTTTATCTTGGCTCTCCTTTTGGAGATATCTTTAGACAATTCTTTTCTCTTGGTTGTGATTCAACCCTGGCTGGCGGCCAGGTGCCCACCATAGCTGCTTTATCACTCCCCCTTCTCAGCTAGACAGGGGAGAGAAAATATATTGAAAGGCTCATGAATTGAGATGAGGACAGGGATATCACCTGCAATTACCATCCCAGGCAAAACAGACTCAACTTAGGGTAATTAATTAAATTTATTAACAATCAAATTAGAAAAGGGGAATGAGAAATAAAACCAAACCTTAAAAATAACACCTTCCCCCCACAGCTCCCTTCTTCCCAGTCTTAACTTTATTCCTGATTTATTCACCTCCTCCCCCAGAGTAGCGCAGGAGGACAGCGAATGGGGGTCAGTTCGTCTGATGTCATCTCCACCACTGCTTTTCCTCTGAGGGAGGACTCCTCACATTTCTCCTGGGCCACTGAGAGGTCCCTCTTATAGGAGAAAATTTTCACACACTCTCTCCAATGAGAGTCCTCTCATGAGAGACAGTTCTTGACAAAATGCCCCAACGTGAGTCTCTCTCCGTGAAGGACAGTCCTTCAGGGGAAACTGCTCCAGCATCAGTCCCCTGTATTGTCACAGAAATCCTTTCAGCCATCCTGCGCTGGCGTGAGCTTCTCTCTCTCGGCAGGTTCTGGCAGCAACCTGCTCCAGCACAGCCTTGCCCCAGGGTCACAGCCCCCTTCAGGCATCCAGTCGCTCTGGTGGGGGGTTCTCCATGAGCCACAGGTGGGCATCTACACCCCGTCACCTCCCTGGGCTGCGGGGGAGCAGCCTGCCTCACCATGGTCTTCACGACGACCCAGGGGAATCTCTGCTCCAGCGCTTGGAGCACATTCTCCCTTCCCTTTTCACTGACCTTGTTTTCTTCACATATTCTCGTTCCTCTCCCTCTCTGAAAGTTGTTGTGGTACAGCATTTTTTTCTCAGCTTAAATACACTATCACAGAAGCATTACGACCATCACTGATAGGCTTGGGCAGTAATGGGCCCATCTTAGGAGCTGGCATTGGCTCTATTGAATCCAGGAGAAGCTTGTGGCATCTTCTCACGGAAGCCATCCCTACAGCCCCCACTCCGCTACCAAAACCTGGCCATGTAAACCTGATACACTCTCTCTGTCTCTCTTCCCCCCCGCCCCCCCCCAAGTGTGCAAAATACATTGTGAAGGTGAGAGCACCACCAAAATCCTCACCTCACTACGAAGGCCTCTGAAGGCCCTTGAAGCCTGCAGGCATGCCTGGGGCTTACTGCCCAAGCACAGCTGTGAGGGTCCTGAGGGCTAGGCACAAACTGCCTTAGTACCACACACTGGTGTGGTGACTCTTTCCTTAAAAATTTTATGGTTTTTGTTGGTTTGTGTTTTCCATCTTGCTAAAAAACCTCAAACCTCCAAACTTAAAGCAACACAGTGAAAGCCATGCAAAAGCCTTTTTTTTTGTTTAGTATCAAAACATATAGTATATTGCATTCGTATCCTACGCATGTCTTGGTAGCAATCTATCCGAACTCCAGTGTTAGATTTTTGTTACTTTCTCCTTAAGGCAATCTTTGACTAAATTAGTCCAAAGAATATTGATGATAGCAACTAAACTCCCTCCTTCTGCTGAAAAATGTCCTAGAGTTCTGAGTCACCAAAATGCACATGGCAGTCTTCTCCCTTGGAAATCTGTAAAACATTGGCATAATTGAAGCTCTCTTTATTATTACAGGCTGACAATATTATCTACACATTTTAGAAAGATGTGGGAAGATTTTATAGATAGCTCCAGCATCATGCCCACTAGCTAAAACTATCGCTGACCTCTAATCTTCAGTTTTTGATTTGAAGACATGATGAGTGTTGGAAGCCTGTCACATATCTTAATAAGAGGTTAATTACACATTATTTTACTTGAAAATCTATTTTATTTTGTGGTCTGAAATTTCCAACTGGTGTGGCAAGGGGGCAGGTTCCTGTACAAAACATGGTCCAGTGGGAACATTCATGGGGCCAGAGTTCACTATATTAATGAATTTCCTCTGGGGTGAAGTCAAACAGGAGACCTGTGAGAGGCTTGGACTAGGTAATATGAATCTTATGAGTAAGGCCAGAAGAAGCTGAGGGACTAAGACGGGAGGCAAGAGTGGAGAGTAAAAGGCTATATTCAAGATAAGCCCTTTTTAGGATATTTCTCCATTTTAATTTGATTTGAATTTGTACTGTGCACTTCTGCAGTAATATATTTTGTCAAGAAGCCTAAACATACACTCTAAGACTGTAGTTCTGTGAACTCTGCTGTTCAGACTAACAGTGCAGATCTGAACAGCTTGAATACTTCATGAGCTAGAATAGGGTTTCAATGACACATTATCCTGTTCACAAATAGACTGGGAAAGGAGTTCCTAGTGAACAGAAATAATAATTTACAGCTGAAAAAGCAAACCTATTGTATTCAGTCCCGTAACTTGAAAATTACTCTGAAACTGCAACCTTCATTTGAGATGGAGCAGAGTTGTAGTAGCTGAGTAATGCCGTCCAAACACTGCCTTTGCAGGCCAGACATAGGTTGAATGCCTTGGGGACAACTGATGGGGAGAATCACCTTTGACAGGTTAATATGTAGTGTCCATCTGTGGTTGGTCTGCCCAGAGACTTTGATGATTGTTGCACAGAGCAGTATCAGCTTGCCCAGGAGCAGCTTTTCAGCTTAGTAGCCAGAGCCTATCTTGTACTGAACAAGAGCCTGCAGTAGCAGCCTACTTATGGAGTCCTCTGAACACATGTTGCTTTTATCTACATGGCTGGTATTAAAATGTTTCCCTCTTTTGCACTCCCCATTTTGCATGAATGCAATGGTGATATTTACAAGTCCTTCCATATTTCTTCTACATTTTTGCACACGTGAGATAGCAAGCACACTGGTATATCAGTGTAAGTCTGACAATTGTTCTGTCAGTGATAGGATTTATTTTGTTTTTTGGTGAGCAAATTCTAAACTAATATAATTGCTGAGTTGAAACTGTAGGCCAGACCTAAAAATTGTGCTTATGGAGTAGATTTAAAGAAATCTGCTCAGATTAATTCAAAATGGCTTTAAAATATCTTCTACTTTTTTTGCATAAAGCTTGTTTTATTGTTTTCAGCACTGAAATACGGATGTTGTGCAAAAGAAAACATGGGGTTTTGAAAAAGTTAATTTGCTTTTACATACTATTTGGTTTGAAACTTAACTAGGAATGTGGTAAAGAGTGTGAAGCTCTTTTGTGGAGACTGCAAGCCTGCTGAAGTGTACTCAGTGTACAGGTTTGATAGGCACCTGGAAGTATTTGCTCAATAGCTAGAAAATGTCACTCTTTTGGAAAATAGTCACAGTTAAACAAGAAATGCTGCAGCTTGGAGCATGCATCATTTCAGTATTGCCCTACACGTTGCGACCAGATATCTTCCCGCTCGGTCCCCATGTGTTGCCTGGTCTAGTTGAGAGGTGGCGTCCCTGCCCATGACAGGGAGGTTGGACTAGATGATCTCTAAGGTCCCTTCCAACCTAGGCCATTCTATGATTCTATGATTCTGCTCCACTTGTGTTAATGTAAAACAGTTTCCCCTCTAAAGTGGTGGTTACTTTGCAGTGGTTTAAAAGACTATATAAGATCCAGAATGGTTCTTAAGGTCTTGTGCATCCAAATTTAGAAACACTTTCTGACAGTTGAAGTGCTGGGGCCTGAACAGTAGGCCCTGAACTGAAGTTGACCTATAGATGAACCTCACAACCACCCACTATATGGTATTAATCGTACGTAGTATTTATCACATATGTAAAGTATTACTAATCTATTTTAGTGTGAATATATATATATTGATATATTGATTCCAATTTATAAAAGCTTTGTTGTAATGCTTATTGTGTAGTGGTAACCAGAAGAACGATCTTTCTGTATCTAAAAGCTGGATGTAAGGCTGTGAAACTAGCCATCTCTTTCTTTATTTAGAGGCATGTTACAAGACCATGAGACCAAATACCTGGCCTTTTTGAGAAATACATGACTAAAGCCCAAAGAGATAAATAAACTCCTTTGGACCAGAATAGATAGAGAGACTCTCTCAGACCAACATAGAGAGAGAGACTCCCTTGGACTACATAGATAAACACCCTTGTATTCCTCCTTTAGCCCTGGCCAGGCTTTGGGTGGAATCCAACATGAGGACAACACCAGACATTCCTGTACATTAAGTTATGTAAGTTTGTTTATTTAATAGTAAAAAAGCTGGACCCTCTTGCAGCAACTTTGGAGACCTCACCTACTAGTGGATGCACTGCATAGGGCTTCCCAATTGCTGGGATGCTACTCCAAATCCTCCCTACAATAGGGGCTCCCCAGGGTCTGTGCATCTGGATGATGGTAAAATATTAGGGCAATCGGTGATGTATCTTTCTTAATCACTATCGCTAACTGTATGTAGTAATGATTAGGTACATTACCCTGCTTATTCTCCTTGCTGCTTAAAACTAGAGTGTAATAAGTTTTAACTAAATGCACTGCCTTATTCTTGTAATACCTTGAAGTATACAGTAACGTAAGCCTACTCTTCTGTTGATGTCTATGTCCTTTCTGTGGAAGTCCCCCCTCAATTGGCAAAACAACAGTAAGTTTCAAAGTCTACAATTATTTTTTGCTTTAAAAACAAATTGCTAAATCCTGTGAAAACAACCTGACAAGGCATGGAAATTTCGAGACAAACTTTAAAATAGGACGCAAAATGCCTTCTGGCATTTTACTATGAAATAGCTTTTATTCTGTTTGTATGCAATTGCAACTCTCTTTGACTCTAACAGGACTTCTATAGTTCAGTAGTTTCAAAGGTATCAAAGCATACAAAACAATCATATATGCTTTGAACTTATGTGAGGTTTGAAAACTTACATTCTTCATAGTGCTGTGTCTGTGTCCAGAAGATTTAAGCTTTCAGAGAAATGAATTTACAGTCTAGAGGTAAGCTTCTGTTTTCATCCTATCTCTTTAAGTAAATATTACCGCTCATTCTCTTGTGAGTGTGTGGTTTGGATTTCTATAAAAGAAATATATCTAGCTTCATTAGGTGGATTGATAACATTTTGGAACTTAGGTTTGAAAAGGTACAAGCGCGTAGCTACAAGGTAGACACTTGTGCCACTACATTTTTTTTTGATTTAAAAGATTTCTGAATCTTAAGGTCATATATTAAAGTTATCCCATGTTCCATTTCTTCCACATATCATAGAATCATAGAATATTTTGAGCTGGAAGGGACCTTTAAAGGTCATCTAGTCCAACCACACTACTGTGAGCAGGGACATCTTCCACTGCAACAGGTTACTCAGAGCCCTGTCCAACCTGACCTTGAATGTTTCCAGGGTTGGGGCAGCTACCACGTTTCTGGGCAACCCATACCTGGGTGCCACCACTCTTGTAATATTTTTTTTTCCCTTACATCCAATCTGAATCTACATTCTTTTAGTTTAAAACCATTACCCCTTGTTCTACCACAATAGGCCCTACTAAATCAAGTCTTTTGCACAGATTGACAGATACTGGGACAGACACTTATTGATGTAAGCAATGTTGCATTCTAAAATTTAGTAGAGCTGTTTAGATTATAACCCAGAAAGGAATTGGCTTTTAGATTTTTGGGATCTTCTCTCATTTGATTCTCAAATCTTTGGGCCAAGAGTACAAAAAACAAATGCAGAAGTCTACAACTTTCTCCAGGTTCTCAGAGTACTGTCCCAGTTTGAGATAAATGGAACCAGTTCAGTGATTTTAATTTTCAGCTCAGTCTTTTCTAAGAGGCTGCACTTTCTGAAGTTAATAGTGTGTTTTTGCAGACACTGCCTGCTACTAGAAATAATAAACCCTGATGTTTATAGTTATTTCCAAGGACTAGTATGCAAAAAGGCTCTTGCTTATACTTGCTCCTGTAGTGACCAAGGTCACTGCTGGATCTTGTGTGCCACACTGGGAGTGCTGGGAAGTAAAGGGTCATAAGGAAGCAAAAGGCTCAGCCTCTGTCACTGAGCCTGGGGCTTCCCTAGTGCCTTGCCTGCTCTGCAGCATCAGTGGTGATTGTTATCAACAGGAAGTTGGGTTTGATGTTGGATTTGTATATATTTCTATACAGTTAATTATTTTTATTATTTCCTTATTAGTGCTATTATTGGTTTATTAAAGCTGTTGTACCTTTCCAATATGTAAGTCTCTCTGCCTTGCTTCCTCTCCCTTCTCATTTTTTGGAGGAAGAAGAGTTACAGGACATCTGTCAGTGTTCAGTGGCTGGCCCAGCCCTAACCCTTGACAGTAGAAATGAAATGACAGAATTTTCTTCCAAATGCTAACATTGAAAGTAAGGGTGTGTGCCTTATTTTGAATATCCTTGAAGCCATGTACTTATCAAATGTACTGGGTGAAACTCTACAGACACGCATTATGCAGGTTACTGTTTTGTACCACCTGCAATGGAAATGGAAGCAATTAATCTTTAAAGTTAAATACAGAATGTGTGCTGCTTTTGAAACAACTATCCTTAAGATATAGAAATAATACTGGTATCCTTTGTTTCAAAGACCAGAAGAGGATAATTGTTGTAAAGAGTACTATAGGGTTCTTCACCCTGTGATCTCTAATTTGACTGAACTACAAGTGATCACAGAAGCGTCAAAATATTATCTGTGAAATATTTGCCAAAATTTGAAGTGCTGACAGGCTTAGCTGGAATCTGACTCTTGGTGGTTGCTAGCACTTGCTGGCAACAACAGCTACAAATTGCTAGAAATTGCTAGAAAGCCATTTTAACACTAAATTACAATTCCGTGAGCCAAACATGTTCTGTTTAGCTCAGTGATAAGTACTGTACTGGTCATGTTTCCAACAAAGAATGAGCACCACAACTCTTCTAAGGCATGTCAAAACAACTTCTCCCTCCCCTGCTCTTTTGCTTGCTCCCTTTCGCTTCTCCAATTCTGAGTTTTCAACATAACTGCCCTTAACAGAATCCTCATTACTTGACCATGCTATTTAAGAATGCCTTTTTTTTCCATTTGTTTTCGAATCTTGTTGATATGGGAATGGACTATGTCAAGTCAAAATATGCTCAGGTGGTTTAATTCAAAGGGATATGATGCTGTATCATAGAATCATAGAATGGTTACTGTTGGAAGGGACCTTGAAGATCATCTAGTTCCAACTCCCCTGCTGTGGGCAGTGACACCTCTCTCCCACTATACCAGATTTCTCAAAGCCCCGTCCAACCTGGCCTGGAATATTTCCAGGATCCACAACCTCCTTGGGCAACCTGCTCCAGTGCTTCACTACTCTCATGGTGAAGAATTTTTTCCTTATATTTAATCTAAATTTATCTTCTTGCAGTTTCAGGCCATTGCCCCTTGTCCTATCACTACAGACCCCTGTAAAAAGCCCTTCTCCAGCTTTCCTGTAGGCCCCTTTCGTGTATTGGAAGGCCACTATTAGGTCACCCTGGAGCCTTCTCTTCTCCAAGCTGAATAACCCCAGCTCCCTCAGCCTGTCCTCGTAGCAGAGGTTCTCCAGCCCTCTAATCATCTTTGTGGCCCTCCTCTGGACCCACTCCAGCATGTCCTTTTTGTACTGTGGTCTTGAGAACTGACCACAGTACTCCAGGTGGGGCCTCACCAGAGCAGACGGGGAGAATTACCTCCCTCAACCTGCTGGTCACACTTCTTTTGAGGGAGCCCAGGACATGGTTTGCTTTTTGGTCTGCAAGTGCACAGTGCCAGCTCATGTTGAGCCTCTTGTCAACTAGCACACCAAAGTCCTTCTCCTCAGGGCTGCTCCCACTCTGCTCTCCACTCAGCCTATATCTTTTCAAACTAATAGAATATACCTTTTCAAACTAATAGAAAACTAGCAGTGAACAGGGGGAAAAAATAGCAATATGTATCAGATGAACTGCCTTAGATACTTACGTATAGCTTCAGACATTACATTCCATCTCAGGAAATAAATATGACCTGGTCAGAATCTCACATAAAAATTACAGCAGAATGCAGTACCTTTGCATGAATTTTACTGTTCACATATGACAACGAAATTTTCTCTTTTATATAATTCTCTAGATACTACATTTAACACAGGTCTTAAAGCGGCCCTCATCTTCGTTATGTTCCTTCACTCTTGATTCTTCCTGAATTCTCTAACTTTACAGACAATTCTAGCTTCAGTGATCTGTAGATGCTGTAAAGAAAAAAGTACTTCATACTTTGTTCAGCACAACTGCAACACATAGGATATATTTTGTCTGCGCTCCTTCATACCTTGACTGCATTGTACCTGGACTTTCAATAATTTTGTAAAAATACAGGATATGTAGTCATTTTTATAAAGTTGATTTTTATATATCCACATTGCTCTTCCCCTTTTCCCTGCTGGTTAGCCATCTTGCCATGAACCTCTTTCTCTACTGCTTCTCCTGTTTCTTTCAATTTTCCCCTTCTCACAAATCCATATTGTAGTAGCAGTGCCTCTGGCAGTATTTCTCCTGTTGTCTTGCTTTAATAACATCACAACTTCCCTGGAGCGCTGTCTTGCAATGCTGACTTGTGACTAGCTCTATATATCAAGGTCACTCAGCCGTCCCACCCACACCCTTTCCTCCTCGGGGAGATGCAGCATTGTCAAGGACTGGAAATCTGCCACTGATTCTGATTGTGATTTCTGACCCAAACAGACGTGCTTTCAGATCAGTGCGTTCTGTACGTCACTGACACACATATATTTTGCAGGCATCATTTAGGACTGGCTCTCAAAATCCTATAGCACTTTTTAGAGGTAAGTAGACCCTATTGAAGTGCTGAATGGTTTAGTAATTGGAATTGTCCTTCATTCCAAAAGTTCTTCACAGGTCATGAGAACCATCAATAATATAAATTTGCTTCATTTAAGCACTGTTTTATCAGCAATTTTAGGCACACATGGACTGCTTGTGTAACAGGATTAAGAGCTCTAATTCTTTTAGGAAGGAATTTGATTTCTAGAAGGGAGATTGAAATTCTGTTACATAATTACACCTCTTTTTTTGAATGTTTGTTAAATAGACAAAGAAGTATCATGTTAAATTAATGCTTATGTGTTTATGTGTATGAAAGATTTTTATACTGTATGTTTTTGCCTTTGCACACAGAAACTAGTACTGTAGCTTGATTCAGCTATCATTAAACAATGCTTAATGTTAAAATGCATATAGCAGGTGGAGATCAGGAAGAACCACATTAAGTTGAAATGCATTTTTGGATTTGGTCCAGGACAGACTGTGGGAGATGTTTAACTCCTGATGTATTCCTAAGAGGTAAAAATACCTCAGTTGCTCTGATGTAATTACACTACCCTCCCCCTCCCTTTGTTAAGCCTTGTCGTCTTTAAGTGTGCGATATGGCATCGTAGTGATAGTATCATGCTCCTTGCAATTCTTTAAATCTTCTGGATGGGAGGAAATTCTTAGAAATTGCTAAAGGGTTTTCACTGCAGATCTTCCATTGGGAGCTGGTTATTCAAAACTGCAGATACTGTTATAAAGTTGACAAAATCATTTGACCGCACTGATGATTAATTTATCAAGGGCCTAAAGGCATTAAACCAGTGACCTAGCAAAAATCATTGGTGTCAGATAAAGGGATGCCTACATTAACAGACATGAAGCCTTTTAACAGCTTTTAGATTGGAAGTGTGTGTTAAAAGAATGGTAAAAATGTCTGTTCAGAGAACAGGGTAGCTAAAGTAATTTGCAACAAGAAATACTGTGAGATGTTTGCATACAGATTTTGATTGCTGCATATAGTAATCTAGAGTCACAGGAGCAATGAGAGATGAAAACTGGAGGAAAATAATTCCCACCTTCTTTTTTTTCTGAAAGAAAAATTAAAATTCTTTCTATGTTATTAAATGCTTAGGAAACCCACCTCATCTTGCAGTTTTGAATATTTACATCCATCTGAAGCCTCATTAAAACTATTCCCAGCAAAATTGTCTGCCCGAGGACTGTACATTTTAGTAGAAGGGTCTCATTCTGGAATCCCTGCATATTCTCTAAGACTATTTGGTGCTCTGATAATTGCTAGTTGTCTCCTGGCTCATGTCTGTTCATAACATATTTATATAAAGAATTTCTGTAAACTCTTCACCATTTAGCCTAGATAGTACTGTTAATACTGAAATCCTTCTGTTTCTATGATTAAGTAGAAACTGGGCTTTTGTATGTTAAATTCTGCAATTCAAAAGACGCTGTGGTAGGGTAACTGCTTTTGGGATTTTTTTTAATATATTAAATAATCTATTTTGCAAAACAGTCCAAGAAAACTAGTAATTGTGAAACATGTCTACCTCACTCAGTACATCAGCATGACTTCTCAAATACTTTGGCCTGCAATATTCCGAACTACCTTTTTGAGGAAAGAAGGTAGTCAACCTGCATTTATTTACAGATTGACTGTGTCATGGACTGTACTGGATAGGGTCTGTCAGGGTTATTTGCTCGTGGGCAGCACTATATCAATGTGACAGTACTGCTTCAAATATTGAAGCTAATATTATCATGGTTGCAGACCTGTGCATTGCAAGAAGAACCATCCCCAGTTTCTCAACATTATCTGTTCACAATAATTTGCATGGGATTTTGCTCCTCTCTGATGACCACGTCTTGTAGCTTTCTGTGTATTTTAAGATCATGACTCTCATAACGTTGTTTCTTTCTTTACATTTAGAACAGCCTGGGATAATGTAAGTTTTAAGCAGTGATTACTACTGTATTAGAAATCTTCTCTACTCCAAGGAAAGCTTACATCTGTTAGAGATTAATGATTATATGTAAAATTAAAACCAGTAGTCTTCATCTAGAAAATGCCTACTGTGGTAAGTCTATTTTTTGCAAGCAGATAAGAAATAGCATTTCATGTCTGTGGTGGTTAAATGACATCACTTCCCTGAATCTTTATCTAATTTCAACTATTCAGCAAAGCTGTAATAGAATATCAAGTCTTGGGCAACATGTGCAAAAAAAAATAGAGGCAATTATTGTGATGCTGCAGTTAATGAATGACCCCGGTGACAGAGTCTTTACAATTAAATATAGAGAGGTAGTTGCCCTGTTTATTTGTTTTTTAAACCATCACTCTCTCAGAGAAAAAGAACACCAAAAACCTTTGATTTGAGGAGGGAAACAGTCATCAGCTTGCAGATAGATTGTAAATGAAATAGCACAAGTCTTGTGCCTTCAAACGTGCTGGTTTATGTTTACTAGCAGATGATGTGCATCTGCTGATGTTAAGTATTTTTAGCTGCTACTTAGCCAGCAAATCTAGAGTTTCTTTGCTAACACAATCTTTCTTGAGGCACTAACACTGAATACACAGTTCCAGGAGCTATTTCTCAGTAGTGGTATAGAATCAGTCAGTTCTCTCAGTCCCGTCTCCTTAGCTCTTTCCATTTTTTGAGCAGAACAGCTTGGTGAACAAGAGTGACGAACTCATTTAAGCTAAAACCAACCACTGATTTCCTTGCTGATAGGATGGTTGCGTTACTCCAGAAGGCTCTGTAATGAAAGGATACTTTTGCTTAAGTAAGTGTGTACTGCAGTAGACAACTTGCGTTGTCTTCTTATGGTTGGGAAACTGACAATGCCTAGATTGAAACACAGAGTAGATTTAGCTTCTTTTTTCAATTCTTTCACTTTTGTTAAATCATTCTGTCCTGAAAACACTGTGGAAGTGAGAAGTAGAACTCCAAAGAAATATGAGTAAATTAAATATTTTTTTTCAAATGCTGGTATTGCAGTGCTGTGTTTAATTCACTATATCCAAGTAAAATAGAAGGTTAGTGGTATTGGGAATTTTTTTGAGGAAAAAATATTTTTTTCATTCTGTTTGAGTGAAACTGCCTTTTCTAAACTTTTCATTATATACTCTTGTATATGTAGTGTGCATTTAATATCTCAAAAATTAGTTTATAAATGTGAATTTATAAAATCTAAATGTTTATATTGAATAGGAACACTGTAGTTGACACAGAGAAGAAGGGTGTTTTTTTCAAAAAAAAATTTCCCATGAAACTTTGTAACTGATTTTGTATCCTCATCCAAAACATGCCTTTTTTTTTTCTTGTGTAGCTCTGCTTGTGGTATAGCATTTTTTTGTTATTGTTAAGACTGAGGAGAGTAAAAGTGTAACCAGATGCATTAATGAGAAGAGGAAAAATATTTTAAAATTATGCCTTTATTATGAAAATAAAAGCTAGTGACTTTGCTTAAAGGCCAGGAGTCCTTTAATATAAAAAGCCCATTGCTCAAATTGTCTCCTGTACTACTCTGGTAAAAGATTGTCCTGATTATTATGTGACAGGCTCTCTAGACAATAACTTGCCATCTGTGTGTTGTCTCTACATGAGGCTTTGTGTAACGTGTTCTTAAGAGAACATTGCAATTTGACCTTCGGTTACAGTTCACCATGGTAATCCTTGAGAGAAATGTATTGTCAAGAAAATGTCATTTATGTTTGCGGGTTTTTTGTGTTTTTTTAAACCGAATATTTTGAAATGTTCAAGTTTGTCACTAATGTGCTTTAACAAGCATCATTCTAGGTTTAGTTTTAAAGGGGAAACCTGTAATTTCATATTTTCCCTTTAATGTTACAATAAAAGTGAGAGAATGATAATTCATTGAGAGTATCTTCCAAATACCTGGATAAATTTGACTCTTTTTCTTTCCTTTGCTTTTTTTTTTCCTTCTCCTGTTGATTCAAGGTAAGCTTTAAAACTCCTGTCAGTATGCATCTAAAGTAGAGTCTGAAGTGTAAGAGGCAAGGAATGATTCCCACAGTGTATTAGAGTCTTTGTAGGCCCTAAGAAAGAAATAAATCACAAGGGGAAACAACCACACAAGACTATTCAGCCATGTAAATATTTATATAAGATCCTACTTTAGAGAAGTAGTGGTTGTTCTTTAACATACTGTGTAGCAAAATAATTTTGTTTGTTCCTTTGAACCATATTTCTATATTCCTAAAATAGTATATGTTGTATCTTTTGAAGAGAGACACATTAGCATTTATTAATAGTAGTTGTCACAGGAAAACTCATTGAGATACCACCTCTTGTCATAGAGTAAAACTGGAATAAGATGTTATAGAAAGGATTTTATTATGTGTATCTGGTTTTTCTTGGTTTTTCCCCTCTATCCATTTGGGACAAACGGTTGAAGTTAAGTTCAAAGAATTGAAGATCAGTTGAAGAACATCCTGAGTTCCATTATGCAGTACGTGCAGGACAACCAGGTGATCAAGCCCAACCAGCATGGGTTTGTGAAGGGCAGGTCCTGTTTAACAAACCCGATCTTCTTCTATCACAGAGCGACCCACTTGCTGGATGAAGGAAAGGCTGTGAATGTTGTCTACCTTGACTTTAGTAAGTCACTTGACACTGTTGCCCACAGAATTCTCCCAGAGAAATTGGCTGCGCTTGACTTGGACAGACATACACTTTGCTGGGTGAAAAACTGGTTGGATGGCTGAGTCCAAAATGCTGTGGTCAATAGAGTTAAATCCAGTTGGCAGCTGGTCACGAGTGGTGTTCCCCAGGGCTCAGTACTGGGGCTACTCCTGTTTAACATTTTCATCAATGATTTGGATGAGGGGAGAGAGCGTACCCTCAGTAAATTTGCAGATGACACCAAGCTGGGTGGAAGTGTCGATCTGACTGAGGGTAGGGAGTCTCTACAGAGGGATCTAGATAGGCTGGATTGCTGGGCCAAGGCCAATTCCATGAGTTTCAATAAGGCCAAATGCCAGGTCCTGCACTTTGGCCACAACAATCCCCAGCAGCGCCACAGGCTTGGGGAGGAGTGGCTGGAGAGCTTCAAGGTAAAGAGGGACCTGAGGGTGTTGATGGACAGCCGGCTGAACATGAGCCAGCAGCGTGCCCAGGCGGCCAAGAAGGCCAACGGCATCCTGGCTTGAATCAGGAATGGTGTTGTCAGCAGGAGCAGAAAGGTGCATGCCCCTGTACTCACCCTGTACTCGGCTTTGGTGAAGCCTCACCTTGAGTATTGCATCCAGTTTTGGGCCCTTCAGTACAAGAGGGACACTGAAGTTCTGGAGAGTGTACAGAGGCAGGCTACCAAGTTAGTAAAGGATTTGAAGCATGTGTCATATGAGGAATGGCTGAGGGATCTGGGGCTGTTTAGGCTGGAGAAGAGGAGACTGAGGGGAGACCTTATCATTCTCTACAGCTACCTGAAAGGAGGTTTTAGAGAGGTGGGGGTTGGTCTGTTCTCCCTAGTGACGAGAAATGGCCTCAAGTTGCACCAGGGGAGGTTCAGGGTGAATATTAGGAAGAATTTCTTTACTGCAAGGGTTGTCAGGCGTTGGAACCACCTGCCCAGGGAGGTGGTTGAGTTGCCATTCCTGGAGGTGTTTAAGAGACAGACAGATGTTATGCTGAGAAACATGGTTTACTGATGTTGGTAGGGCTAGGACAAAGGTTGGACTCCATGATTTTGAAGGTCTCTTCCAACCAAAACTGTTCTATGTTTCTATGATTCTAATTCCAACCCCATGTTCATGAATTAATATCTTCAGTTTATATTTTCCTTTCTTATATTCTTAGTTTTATACTACCTTATTTCTGTGGTTCTGAGCAGTTTACTGCACAGCAGTACCCATTGAAAGTGGAACTTATGACTTGTAACTCCAGAGTTTTACAGGTCCTTGAATGAGGCATCAGATGCATAAGTAAGTGTGAGGGACTGCTAAAGGAATGTCTCAAACAGTCTGGAAGCTAAACAGGCCACAGCCCCCTGCCTGGTGCCTGTCGTGTTGATGTGGAGGCAGGTAGGGCATGGAGCTGTGGCTGCAAGAAGCCCGGAGAGAGAGAGGGGTGACCCCCCCTCAGAAGCCCCCACCATCCTCCAATCTTGTTCCTGGTATGTGGAGGGAACTTAACTGTATACAAAGCGAGAACCTCAGGCAGTGGGAGCTTTTTGCCTACCACAAGAAGATGGATGAATGTGCCATGGTCGTTGCTGGATCCAGGGGTGGTGATCTTTCCTTTTCCTATAACTTTCTTTCTCTCTCTTTCTAGTCTTAACAAAAGGCAAGGCCATTTCTTTTTGCTTGCTAATAGCTCTCTGTTGCGAGGCGTGTTGATTGCGCTAAGTGGACGATTGAAATACATCTTTGTTAGGTGATTGATAAATAAAACTGGCGTTCAGATCTTTGGTGTTACGCACCTTAATCCTGGCTTGGGAATCAGTGAACTTGAGTCATTGTCCTGAAAGCTTGGGAAGTGACAGTAAGATAAGGCTGTTATCCAGAGAACCCTTGGGATTCTTTCTCTGACTTTTATACACCACAGGTTCAATTTGTTCAAGTTGAAGCTGAGCACATGGAGTCAATTTTTATCTGCCTTGAGGGCTCAGTCAAAAATGTGGCAGAAATTATTTAACAATTAGGGCAAACTGAATTAAAGTTGCAAAATTTATTTCATTAAAAAATATTTTCTAGTGGTATGTATTGGGTTGGCTCAACCGGATTTTGGTG
>NW_009726740.1:0-297 GCF_000703405.1 Apaloderma vittatum
CCCCGAAATTCTATTCATCGCCAGACAGGACCCATTATTCCCCCGATTAAAGCCGCTGGAGTAGCTTGCAAGGGTTACAGTTACTCTGTCAAACTGTAAATAAGACACTAAAAATAAAGGGCGCTGGCGAGAGAAGGGGGGAAAGGGAAGCCAGACTAATGCCTGCTGCCAGGGAAACCGAATGAATCCCTAATGACGCCTGTGTACAAACTGCAAATAATGAAGGAAAAGTGACAAACAGACCTCAGCCAAGGCGGGGATCCGCTCGCCCCTTTCCTCCGGGGAGGGACGGCTGGG
>NW_009726740.1:315-8673 GCF_000703405.1 Apaloderma vittatum
ATTCAACCCTTGCTCTTCAAGGAGTGTTTAGGTCTTTGAGGATGAGTTTATTTTTTCTCGCCCGCATCCCTTGTCGGGGTTGTGCCGGGCGGGGGAAAGCGCCCGTTGCCCATGGCCTCGGGGCAGCGCTCGAGGAGGCAGCCCTGGGAAATTTAGTTTGTTGGCCACGCTGCCAACTCAGACGGGACTAGGAGGTGGGGAGGTTTTAAGTCCGTCTGTCTGTGTGGGGATGCAACCGGGGCTCCTTCCCATGGGTCAGCACCGCTCCTGGGGCTGAGACAGAGACCTGCAGCTCCGACCTGGGTTCGCTCCTCGCTGCTGCCCGTGGTGGACGGCAGGGAAGAACATCTCCAGCCCTAGAAGGCTTCTTTGGATCAAATCCAGCTCCCTCCTCGCTGCTCTCTTGCCAGATGGGGATGTTCATCTCACCGCGGGTCCTTCTTTTCCTCCTTTGATGCCTCAGAGCCGAAGAGGCGAGGCAAAAAATGATCAACGATGGGCTCATCCTGGGTTTTTCTCCATTCCAGAAAGTTTTATTTGGGTCCCACTCAACCTGCCGGGGGCTAAATGCTGGAATGCTCCCCGTGTTGCTGGGGGAAAATATTATTTGTGGTTCATGTTATACAAGCACGTAAAAAGGTGCTGGATGAGCTAATGTGGAATCCAGTCGGGTCAAACCTGGGCTTAGCAGATTCCTTCCTTTTCCATCTTAGGGTAAAAAAACCAACCAAGTTGAAAAACCAAACTCTTTTTGCCCCTAATTCCTGGCTGTGAAGCCTCATGACTGCCCAGCGGCATTTCTGGGACGTTCCCCGACACGGGGAAGTATGTGCAGCATTTCAAGCAGGGACACATTGCTCCACACTTCCAGATTACTGGGGAGAAACTCCAGGATGGAGCAAAAAGATTTATTATTGCTGCTAATAATAGCAATGCCTCTGGAAATCCGGGCGGGAGTGTGTAGGTGGTGATAAGAGGTGTGCTCCTGTGTCTCCCTTCCAAAATTTACCGGCGTAGTTGGAAAACGAGAGCAATTTGGAGGTAAAATTAAAAAAAAAATCTCAGAACCAGGGTTGAGCACGTCAACCCAAAACCTGGGTTGTTCCTGGTGCTCCCCAGCCACGGAGTTGGGAGGCTCTTCATGAAAGCTGCTCCCCGGAGGTTGTCTTCAGACGAGTGATGGGTTTGGAGACCCTACTCTCATCCTGGGAAAGGATTTTGCTCCCATGGGCTTGGCTCTCTCGGCAGGGATGGCTTTGCCGAAGGACTCGGGTCCCGGGAGCGGCTTCGGTGCCAGGGATGCCCTTGGGAATATTCAGCTCCCCTTGAGCTCATACTGGGAACGGCAAGATAAAATAATAAAAATAAATTCACTTGCCTTTTCCTGCCTGAATCTCTTTTTGAGGTTTTACCTCAACCTGTAAAAATAGGATTATTGCCATTGTAAAACATAAAAATTCAAGCTGTGATTCCCTTTTGTGTTAATCACCTGGCTCCAGAAACTGGAGCTTTAGGGTGGTGTTTGATGAGACCCTCCCTTGAGCAAAACACGTCCTGCCCGGGTTTGCCCAACAGCCACCTGGAGAGACGACGAAAATCAGAGAGTCCTTGGTGTTGAATATCTTTATACCAGTTCTGAGATGATCCCATGCCTACCCGCCCCTCTTTCTTCTCCTCAAACACCTGATTATATTTTTTTTTTCTCCTGATGGGTGTAATCTAGAAGTGCCCATAACCCCAAAGCTGGCAGCTCCCTCTTTCCCTTGCTTGGGGATTCGAAGACCACTCGGTGAGGTCCGAGGGGCTGCATAAGGGCCGGTCCCCTTCCCTTCCCAAGGATTAGGATGAGACAAATACCTTCCCTTCGGTTTTAAATCCGGACACCTGCTTGGGAAGGTGTTTGCTGGCACATAATGCGCACACACTTGCAATAATAACCAGGTAGCTTGCATGGCTAAATCACACCGGAGGTGGGGTTTTTGTGTTTTTTGGGGGGTTTTTCATTATAACCCCTTTCTAAAGTGCAGTTAAATGCCTCCCTGCAGGCTCACACGAGGGCTGTTAAGGGCTTCATTTGAATAAATAAGAGCTCAGGTACAGGAGGAACATCGCCACAACGCCCTGGAAACCCCGGTGATGGCATCAGAGGGCCGGCGAGTGGGAGAAGGGGGCTCGGCGTTATATATTCCATAAAGTAGAGTAATTAAGTGTTACTAGTTTTGATGACTTCAAACAGAGTGACTCCAGGAAATAAGCCCCTTCTTTATAATTAGTGGGATTTCCTCTGCATCAAACGGGGAGATTGATTCTTTAATCTGCTCACATGCTTTTGATTTGGTCTTTCAGCTGCTTGTACCAACTGCTTCTACTCCCTGCTCTTGCCGATAAAACCTTGCAAAGGAGATTTTAGGAAGGCATGACCTGAGTTGAGGTCTAGGATTTTCTTTGTGTGTGGCTGTTTTGTGTATCCTTAATTTGCCAGAGGTGATGATCGTCATGATACCAACAAGAAAAAAATAGCACAGATGAAGATTTTGAACATCCACATCTGTTTAAGTCAAATAATCTGGAGTTTGTTGTCTTTTTTTTTTTAATTTTTATTATTTTCTCTTCCTGGCACGCTTATTAGCTCTGGTGCCTGCTCTTTTGCATAAAATACGGGCTTGGTTACTCGAGGCCTTGGCATGTGCAGAGGGAAGTGTTCTCCTAGAGGGTTTGGTCCTGATTTAAGACTAAACCCAGAAAGTTTGGAAGCTCTCTTTGAGCTAAAATCATCCCAAATGTCGCTGCTCTCCAAACGAAGGGAGCAGGAACTTTGCCCGCCCTGCAAGAAGCCCGTCGTGAGCAACCAGCTTCTTGGGTATCTCTGCTGGTTTGACACCAGTTCCAAATCTCCTCCCACTCCAAAATATTTCAGGTCTTGAATCATCCCAGCAAAGAGCACCTGGGCTGGTGTGCGAGGAGGAGAGGGAAAAAAAGAGGGGAATTTGGGATTACGCCGTTTTCCACTCACCTCCTGGTCCTGTTGGGTCTATGAGGTTCTTCTGGAAGTACAAAGGAGAGAAAAAAGTAGGGGAAATCTGGGATTATGCTGTTTCCATCCACCCATTGGTTCTGGTGGAGTTATGAGGTTCTTCTGAGACCGTTGAAGAGAGAAAAAAAAGAGAGAAAAAAAAGAGAGAAATTCAGGATTATGCTGTTTCCCATCCACTTTCTGGTCCTGTTGGTCTGTGAGGCTCTTCTGGGAGCACTAAGGAGAGAAAAACGGGGGAGATTTGGGATTATATTGTTTTCCATCCACCTTTTGGTCTTGTTGGAACTGTGCAAGGGGTGCTGCGCCTCGACCTCATCCCCTTGGGTGGTAATCGGAGGGTGACGGCTCTGCAGGGGGGAATCCCAGACATAACCTCTCTTTTTTTGGGGGTGGTCAGTATCACCCTTGGGCTGGAGCTCACCTGGAGCCAGGATCGTGCCTGGGGAGGGGGTAGAAAGGTGCCGGTTTAATACGCCTCCCCCTCGTCGGGAGCAGCGTCGAACACAGATCGTATAATTAGGGGACGCGGCGAATACGTAACTGGACAATTATGCAAATAGTGATCAAAATCACTGTTTTCAGCAGAAATGCCTGAAGATCAAGAGAGAAGCTTTGCACAACCTTAATTTAATCTGGTCCTGCAGGAGCGGGGAGGTCTGATGGATGACCCAACCTCGGTGCCTTGCCTGTGTTTAGCAAGGCTGGGGTGGGCGGCGGGGGAAGAGGGAGCGCCCAAGAATGCTAAGCAAGGGCCAGAGAGAGGGAGACATTGCACAGGGATCAGGTTGAAGTGTTGGCAAACCAGGGAAAAAAACCCACCAAACAGAAATATAAATGCTAGTATTTACAGTCTTTTTTTTTTTTCCTCAGGTGAATAACACAAGGATGGAAGGAAAATTAAAAAAAAAAAATAGAAGAAAGGAAAGAAGTCTCCAAATCCAGGGAAATCTGCGTTAATTGCTTATGAATGTCTCTGTCTAAAAAATTATCAAATTAATGTTGTCGTGCTTTTTTTTGACAGCCTGTCTGTTACGTTTTTTTAAAATATTCATGCACCGAAATCTAATTACTAGGCAAATTTAATGATAATGAAATGAAGGCACTTTAGCAGAAAGCATAGGGCCTTGTTAATGTTTTCTCTGCCTCTGTCTTGCTCATGTTTTTAAAATTATTTTTTTTCCCTCACAACTGCCTTTCTCACATATATAAAAAAAAAAGAATCGCTGAAAATAAAACTGGGATTGCTGAAAATGTTTGTGGTGGCTCTGTTTGTGATGACGGGGAATTTGCAAGGTGATTAAAGGTGTTTTGCGGAAATCAAATGCGCCTAACCTAATCAGATAAGGCAGATGAAATGTTATTAATAGAGAGGTAACGTGAAGAGCACGTCTGGAGGCTTTAACAAGAATGAAGACCCTGGTGTGCCTGCAGAGGAGGGTGTGCAGAGGCAACACCACCCTTGCCATCCTTTGGGCCCCTCCACCCCACTTTCCTGGACACAGGTCTGCTCCGTGCCCTCTCTAGACCAGGTCTGGCCGGATGAGACCATGCACGTGGTGGCTGGAGTGTGGTTGTGGTGGGTGGGACACGGATGTGGTGGATGAAGTCCGGATGTGGTGGATAAAGTATGTACGTGATGGATGGAATGTGCACGTGGTGGTCGGAACATGCATGGGATGGATAGATGGATGGATGGATGGACGGATGGATGGATGGATGGAGGGAGGGATGGATGGAGGGAGGGATGGATGGAGGGAGGGAGGGATGGACGGATGGATGGATGGATGGATGGAGCATGCACCTGAGGGTTGGAACATGCATATGATGGCTGGAGCACGCATGTGATGGTTGGAACATGCATGGGATGGATGGATGGATGGATGGATGAGCATGCACATGATTGTTGGAACATGCATATGACGGCCAAAGTACGCATGTGATGGTTGGAGCGTGCATGTGATGGTTGGAACATGCAGGGAATGGATGGATGGGTGGATGAATGGGTGGGTGGATGAATGGATGGGGGGGTGGATGGATAAAGTATGCACGTGATGGTTGGAACATGCATGTGATGGTTGGAACATGCATGGGATGGATGGAGCATGCACGTGATGGTTGGAGCACGCATGTGATGGTTGAAGCATGCATGGGATGGATGGATGGATGGATGGAGCATGCACGTGATGGTTGGAGCACGCATGTGACGGTTAAAGCATGCATGGGATGGATGGATGGATGGATGGAGCATGAACGTGATGGTGGGAACATGCATATGACAGCCAAAGTACACATGTGATGGTTGGAGCGTGCATGTGATGGTTGGAACATGCAGGGAATGGATGGATGGGTGGGTGGATGGATGGATGGGGGGGTGGGTGGATGGATAAAGCATGCACGTGATGGTTGGAACATACATACGGTGGTTGGAGCACTCAAATGGATGGAACATGCACACAACTGTCAGATCATTCACCAAGCTCCCACCACCCCAGCTCCACCTGCTTGAGTCCTTCCTGCACTCCAGCGGGGCAGGTGTCAAGCAGAGAGCTAGCAGTTGGGTGGTGGAAACAAGCTGAGGTCCCACCCATGAGGAGATGACACCTGAGACCCATCAGCAATCAGAGCAGGGACCAGCCTGGGGTCCTGGGGCTGTTGTTCCAGTTAAAGGAGGGCTCGAAGAGACTCTGGTTTCCTTTTACCTCCACCTCATCTTCTGACCTTGCTGCAGGCTGTGGCATGCCCTGACCCTGGTCCTCCTGCCCCTCAGCACTCAGGTTGGCCTCTCTTTACTCCTGTGCATTTTTAAGGCTCTTTTTTCTTGTGGAAGGTGATGCTGAAGGTTTCCCTGAGGGTGCTGGTGACCCTCATGAAGTTTGTAGGGTCTCCTTTTCTGGGAGACCTTCACAAAATTGCTTTTCGCGGCGGTCGGAGCACCCTGGTGAAGATGACCTGGGTGGGAAGGGGTGCACAGAGGGTTTTGCTGGGTGCAAGTGTCTGGACATTGGGATCCCCTGCACCTTCACGTGGGGTGACCGGAGGCCAAGCCAGCGTGGTGCATCTCACACCCCTCAGCAGGGTTCGAAGCGTGAAGCCTCCTTGGTCCTTGCTCCTGCCGGTACCTCGTAGGAATGAAGTGAGGTGGGAGTTTGAAGCTTTGCAGGCCTGGCTGGGAATGTGGGTTGACAGAACTGGCTTTTTCTCCCCAGAAATGCTGTCCTTTGCATCCTGGGAGGGCACTAGAAACAGCTCTGTGGGTTTGCACGGCTGTGGCGGGTCCTGAGAGTGGCCCGTTAAAGACCAGCACCATCCCTGGAGGTGTCTAAGACAAGGGTGGATGTTGCCTTGAAGCACATGGGTCAGTGGTGTTGATAGGGCTGGGAAAAGGTTGGACTCGATGACCTTGAAGGTCTCCTCCGGCCAAAACTGTTCTACAATTCTATGATTTTGGACCTCTTCTGACACGCGAACTCCCGGTGAAGGTGGGGAGCCTTGCTTGACCCTCCTTGCCCTGCAGACCACCTTTCTCTGCCGTGGCCAAACCTCTTAGAAGCAGCTTCTGGCCCACGTTAATTCCCTTAATCCTTCCCGCGGCCATTCCCTGGTGGTGATCAGCAGCTGAAAGGCTTCCTGGCACCCCCTCCCACCTGCGGAGGGGTCAACCTTCCCCAGAGGTGAGGAGAAGAGCGCTGACCCCCTTTCATGCCTCTGGTTTCCACATCTCCAGCAGCAAAAGGTTTTCATGCTCGTAGGGTTGAGCGGAGGACGGGGATTTTTTCCTAAACCTGCCGCCGCATGGATTTGGGATCTGGATGTCCGGGCTTGTGGTGAGGCGTGCTCCGGCTGCGCCCGAGGCCTTCGCCTGGCTCCTTCCTCTCCGTCCTGCCAGAAGATCCCAGCCCCGTTATCATCGGAGCGATGCTTCCACCCCCTGCTCTGATGAAACGCTGTGGCAGGAGGAGATCAAGGAGATGGGAGGGGGCTGCAGGTTCTGCTGTGGGGGTCTCCAGCTCCAGGACCCTACAAGTGCATTTACTAAAGGTTTTTTACATCCCTTTTTGGTGCTTTTCCAACTCTTTCATGCCCTAAAGTGCTTCAAGTGGTTGTCCCCTGCCCTTCTTGGGGTTTCCATGAGGGAGCAGAGCAGTCACGGTTTTTATGCCGTGCAGGAAGCAGTTCCCTGGTGAAAAATAAACCCCCCAAACAACCCCTTTCCGAGTGGCCTTGGACTTGTTCACCAATTTGCACATTTGCACACCTCTGTGTTGGATTTACAGAGCCCCCTGAGCTGCGTTTCTCCTGCCAAACTGTCAGATTTCTATTAGAGAGCTGCCCGGCTCAATGATGATAATTGTGCTTAATTTCTTTTTTTTTTTGCAATCAGGTTTGTGCCTCGACACCTCGGCAGAAAACGAGGCAGATCCCCTTCCTTCAGGGCAAGGCTGGCTCTCCAAACAGGTGCAAACCCCCACGTTCTTTAGGGGAAGCTGGTGCAGGTTTGTTTGGGGTTTTTTGGGGGGAGGATTTCCTCAACAGAGATGCTTGACTTTGGCTCCCAGTGAGGAAGGGGCAATATTAGTGACACGCAGGAGCATTTTGTGGAAATAACCTTCTTCTGGGGCAGAAATTCTTTGGAGGAGCGAAATCCCACCCCGGAGAAGGCAGCAAAAGGCTCCTTGGTTTGGGCTGGAGGGTTTCCGGACCAGGCAGGGCTTCTCCACGCACCTCGTGTGAGTGTCCTCAGGGAGGGCAACTCTCGGTTTTCTTTTCTTTTCTTTTTTCTCCTGGTAAATCGGTGTAAATGGGGTGTAAGGGGAAGGGAGGCAGCCTGTGGGAGGGGTGGAAAGAGGTTGTGGGGCTCCTGAGGGTTCAGAGAGGGGGGTGAGAATCGTTTCCGAATCGCTTTCTGCTGGGGTCATGAGAGGAGAGTTTGACTCTATTTATTTATTTATTTAACCCCCCCAAACTTAAGCCTCCAAGGAGCGTGCGGCAGAGATTCCCAGGGGGTATCGGTTGGCACAAGTTCCGCGATACCCTCAAAAATATCTCTCCCTCCACCCCAAACCAGAAACAACTTGGTAAAACAAAGCGGCGGATTGTTCAGCCGACTAAAATTACTGGCACGTCAAATAAAATATGTACAGCATTAAAATAAAATTTGCATTGCAATAATGCTTTATTAAGCACATTAGGAGATTAAAAGAATCAACCCATTTGTTCCCATTCATGTTGCATCAGGATTTGCATTTTTTCTTTTTTTTTTTTTTCTTTCTTTCCCCCCCCTCCCTTTTTTCTTTTCCCCCCACCTCCAACTAGCCCTTTCTCCC